>NC_091299.1:44659141-44809141 GCF_038502225.1 Cherax quadricarinatus | reverse complement strand
CTAACATGCCTGTAAGCCTGCCTGCTGCCCAGCCAGCCTACCAGCCAGCCGGCCTACCTGCCTGCCTAGCGGAGAAGGGCGAGAGGGCAGATCCGCAACGTGAGAGTGACAACACAGGCCGAGTCTAAACCAAAACTGTGACACAGTCACGTGGGAGCCTTTATTGACGACGTCTCGCTCGCACAGTGGCGTTTATTGATGACGTCTCGTTCGCACAGTGGCGTTTATTGATGACGTCTCTCTTGCACAGTGGCGTATATTGATGACGTCTCGCTCGCACAGTGGCGTTTATTGATGACGTCTCGCTCGCACAGTGGCGTTTATTGACGACGTCTCGCTCGCACAGTGGCGTTTATTGATGACGTCTCGTTCGCACAGTGACGTTTATTGATGACGTCTCTCTTGCACAGTGGCGTATATTGATGACGTCTCGCTCGCACAGTGGCATTTATTGATGACGTCTCGCTCGCACAGTGGCGTTTATTGACGACGTCTCGCTCGCTCCCCCATCTGGGGAGAGAGAGAGAGAGAGGACGTGCATGTATAGTGTATAATGAGTGTAGTGACGTGGACAGCCAGGTGAGATACTGTTGAAAAGAGGCTGGTTTTGATAAGGACCTGCCTAGCTACGGCACTGAACGAATATAGCCCTACGTAACACCAGCGCGGTTTAGAGATAATACCTCCACTCGCTCTCACAAATCTGATGGGTTTATTTAACAGGAGCAACAGAAATTTAGTAAGACAGAGAGGGATAGGCGGATCATATATTCTTGGACCGCATGAAGGTCCTTGAATCTGCACTCCATAAGAGTCTTTCAGAAAAGTAGAACGAGAGGCGAGGGTAACAGGGGAGGTCTTGCCAATCTAATGGGGAGTAATTGTTGAGTCAGAATGATCGGAATGGACAAAAGTGTTGCAGGTGGAGCTTTATAAGAACTGGTGGAGCTTCACAAGAACTGGCGGAACATCACAAGAACTGGTACTGGCACCTCTTTGTTATTTTTGGTATGTGTTAGCAACATGCCAAGGAGAGATAAGCTCATATGTATTCTTGTTCGCAGATATTATCGAATTAATTATCCTAAAAACAGGAGATTTGGAGAAAGGTTACAGGTGGGCTCGATCAGCTGTAAGACTGATCAGACACATGCAAGACTGATCAGACACATGCAAGACTGATCAGACACATGCAAGACTGATCAGACACATGCAAGACTGGGAAAATTACGGAAGGGGGAAAAGGAATGGACGAAACTGAGTACAGACTCTAGGGGTTCAGAGGCTGTAAACCCCACTCAGAAAGGATCTAGAGATGAACTTAGTCTACCTCTGGTACGTGCCGAGTACATCACCAGAGGCGCACGTCAACCAGAGGCGAACGTCAACCAGAGGCGAACGTCAACCAGAGGCGCACGTCAACCAGAGGCGCACGTCAACCAGAGGCGCACGTCAACCAGAGGCGCACGTCAACCAGAGGCGCACGTCAACCAGAGGCGCACGTCAACCAGAGGCGAACGTCAACCAGAGGCTCACGTCAACCAGAGGCGCACGTCAACCAGAGGCGCACGTCAACCAGAGGCGTACGTCAACTAGAGGCGCACGTCAACCAGAGGCTCACGTCAATCAGAGGCGCACGTCAACCAGAGGCGCACGTCAGTCAAAGGCGAACGTCAATCGAAGAAACGTCAAAAAGAGAGCTTGTGCCAAATCTAAGATTCAAAAACCTAAAAAAAAAAAGCAATTCGTAACTCTAATGCGTTGCGAAAATGAGGTGCCGGGCCTGTGTTGAGTAAGCAAACTCCTCGCAACCCCCGCCTGATGAAGTACGTCAAGAAACTGGAGGGAACACAGAGGTGTACAACTGGTCCAGGAACTTGTGGACCGAACTCTGAAGGGGAACTGAAGGAAATGTTGACGTCAGAACATAGAATACAGAAAGTAGTAGTAAACAGAGCAAGATCCAGCTTCAGCGAGGTCTAAAGCTCAGTGCCCCAAGGCACTGTCCTGGCACCTCTGCTGTTTCTCATCCTCATAGCAGACATAGATAAAAACATTAGTCACAGTTTTGTATCATCATTTGCAGATGACACTAAAATAAGCATGAAAGCCAGTACGGTAGAGGACACTGAAAAAATACAGGAAGACATAAACAGGGTTTTCCAGTGGGCAGTGGAGAACAACATGACGTTCAGTGGTGATAAGTTCTAGCTGCTTAGGTATGGAAAGAATGAAGAACTCAAAAGGAACACTATATACAAAACTCAAGAGGGTCACCATATAGAACGAAAAGAAAACGTGAAAGACCTGGGAATAATTATGTCAGCGGACCTTCTTTTAAGGACCATAACAAGACAAAGATCACGACAGCCAGGAAAATGACGGGGTGGGTATTGAGAACTTTCAAAACAAGGGAAATAATGGCAATGGTGACACTCCTTTACTTAGAATATTGCTCAGTGCTGACGGCCCCGTTCAAAGCTGGAGAAATATCGGAGCTGGAGCTATTATAGAGATCGTTAACGGCTCACATTAAGCCAGTAAAGCGCCTAAATTACCGGGAACGCCTTCAAGTTTTGAACATGTACTCATTGGAGAGGAGGAGAAAGATACATGAGAATATATACCTGGAAAGTACTCGAGAGCCTGGTCCCAAATCAGCACACTGCCATAACAACATACTGGAGTGAGAGATATGGAAGGAAGTGCAAAATAAACCCAGTGAGGAGCAGGGGTGCGGTGGGCACAATAAGGGAACACTGCATCAACATCCGGGGTCCCAGATTATTCAACATCTTACCAGAAGATATCAGAAACACGACTGGAACAAGTGTAGAAGCCTTCAAGAGGAAACTGGACAAGTATCTCCACCAGGTGCCAAATCAACCAGGCTGTGATGGATATGTGGGGGAGCAAGCCTCCAGCAGCAACAGCCTGGTTGACCAGGCATGCACCAGACGAGCCTGGCCCATGGCCGGGCTCCGAGAGTAGAGAAACTCTACAAACTCTTCAAAGGTATATATCAAAGGATAAAAGAACTTTGTAAGACGTGATAATAATACATAAGACTTATGGAAGATTTGACAGGATAGACAGAGACAGACTGGACAGGCGAGAAACAGTTACGAGAATGTACAGATAGACGTTAGAGACAGGTGAATCATATTAATGTTAGGAAGTACTTCTGTTCACCCTTGATGCTGTCAAAAACCGTAATGGCTTGGATGAAGAGTAGAGGCATTGCCTCCGTACACAGTTGTAAGAACATGTATGAACAGGGCCCAAGAAGCTAAGAGGAAATAAACCTGGCAACAAGTAGTTAAGAGATTTAACCCGAGCAGCCACCAGTAGAGTGCAGCCACCAGTAGAGTGCAGCTACCAGTAGAGTGCAGGTACCAGTAGAGTGCAGCCACCAGTAGAGTGCAGCCACCAGTAGAGTGCAGCTACCAGTAGAGTGCAGCTACCAGTAGAGTGCAGCCACCAGTAGAGTGCAGCTACCAGTAGAGTGCAGCCACCAGTAGAGTGCAGCCACCAGTAGAGTGCAGCTACCAGTAGAGTGCAGCCACCAGTAGAGTGCAGCTACCAGTAGAGTGCAGCCACCAGTAGAGTGCAGCCACCAGTAGAGTGCAGCCACCAGTAGAGTGCAGCCACCAGTAGAGTGCAGCTACCAGTAGAGTGCAGCTACCAGTAGAGTGCAGCCACCAGTAGAGTGCAGCTACCAGTAGAGTGCAGCCACCAGTAGAGTGCAGCCACCAGTAGAGTGCAGCTACCAGTAGAGTGCAGCCACCAGTAGAGTGCAGCTACCAGTAGAGTGCAGCCACCAGTAGAGTGCAGCCACCAGTAGAGTGCAGCCACCAGTAGAGTGCAGCTACCAGTAGAGTGCAGCCACCAGTAGAGTGCAGCCACCAGTAGAGTGCAGCCACCAGTAGAGTGCAGCCACCAGTAGAGTGCAGCCACCAGTAGAGTGCAGCTACCAGTAGAGTGCAGCCACCAGTAGAGTGCAGCCACCAGTAGAGTGCAGCCACCAGTAGAGTGCAGCTACCAGTAGAGTGCAGCCACCAGTAGAGTGCAGCCACCAGTAGAGTGCAGCCACCAGTAGAGTGCAGCCACCAGTAGAGTGCAGCTACCAGTAGAGTGCAGCCACCAGTAGAGTGCAGCTACCAGTAGAGTGCAGCTACCAGTAGAGTGCAGCCACCAGTAGAGTGCAGCCACCAGTAGAGTGCAGCCACCAGTAGAGTGCAGCCACCAGTAGAGTGCAGCTACCAGTAGAGTGCAGCCACCAGTAGAGTGCAGCCACCAGTAGAGTGCAGCCACCAGTAGAGTGCAGCCACCAGTAGAGTACAGCCACCAGTAGAGTGCAGCTACCAGTAGAGTGCAGCCACCAGTAGAGTGCAGCCACCAGTAGAGTGCAGCTACCAGTAGATTGCAGCTACCAGTAGAGTGCAGCCAGCAGTAGAGTGCAGCTACCAGTAGAGTGCAGCTACCAGTAGAGTGCAGCTACCAGTAGAGTGCAGCTACCAGTAGAGTGCAGCTACCAGTAGAGTGCAGCCACCAGTAGAGTGCAGCTACCAGTAGAGTGCAGCTACCAGTAGAGTGCAGCCACCAGTAGAGTGCAGCTACCAGTAGAGTGCAGCTACCAGTAGAGTGCAGCCACCAGTAGAGTGCAGCCACCAGTAGAGTGCAGCTACCAGTAGAGTGCAGCTACCAGTAGAGTGCAGCTACCAGTAGAGTGCAGCTACCAGTAGAGTGCAGCTACCAGTAGAGTGCAGCCACCAGTAGAGTGCAGCAACCAGTAGAGTGCAGCTACCAGTAGAGTGCAGCTACCAGTAGAGTGCAGCTACCAGTAGAGTGCAGCCACCAGTAGAGTGCAGCCACCAGTAGAGTGCAGCCACCAGTAGAGTGCAGCCACCAGTAGAGTGCAGCCACCAGTAGAGTGCAGCCACCAGTAGAGTGCAGCCACCAGTAGAGTGCAGCCACCAGTAGAGTGCAGCTACCAGTAGAGTGCAGCTACCAGTAGAGTGCAGCTACCAGTAGAGTGCAGCTACCAGTAGAGTGCACCAGTAGAGTGCAGCCACCAGTAGAGTGCAGCCACCAGTAGAGTGCAGCCACCAGTAGAGTGCAGCCACCAGTAGAGTGCAGCCACCAGTAGAGTGCAGCCACCAGTAGAGTGCAGCCACCAGTAGAGTGCAGCCACCAGTAGAGTGCAGCCACCAGTAGAGTGCAGCTACCAGTAGAGTGCAGCCACCAGTAGAGTGCAGCTACCAGTAGAGTGCAGCCACCAGTAGAGTGCAGCCACCAGTAGAGTGCAGCCACCAGTAGAGTGCAGCCACCAGTAGAGTGCAGCCACCAGTAGAGTGCAGCCACCAGTAGAGTGCAGCCACCAGTAGAGTGCAGCTACCAGTAGAGTGCAGCCACCAGTAGAGTGCAGCTACCAGTAGAGTGCAGCCACCAGTAGAGTGCAGCCACCAGTAGAGTGCAGCCACCAGTAGAGTGCAGCTACCAGTAGAGTGCAGCTACCAGTAGAGTGCAGCTACCAGTAGAGTGCAGCTACCAGTAGAGTGCAGCTACCAGTAGAGTGCAGCCACCAGTAGAGTGCAGCCACCAGTAGAGTGCAGCCACCAGTAGAGTGCAGCCACCAGTAGAGTGCAGCCACCAGTAGAGTGCAGCCACCAGTAGAGTGCAGCCACCAGTAGAGTGCAGCCACCAGTAGAGTGCAGCTACCAGTAGAGTGCAGCCACCAGTAGAGTGCAGCCACCAGTAGAGTGCAGCCACCAGTAGAGTGCAGCCACCAGTAGAGTGCAGCCACCAGTAGAGTGCAGCCACCAGTAGAGTGCAGCTACCAGTAGAGTGCAGCCACCAGTAGAGTGCAGCTACCAGTAGAGTGCAGCCACCAGTAGAGTGCAGCTGGGTGCAGAGGTTCGTAGTACAGTTGTGTGGGAGATAACAACACACAGCTTCAAGAGTAAGTCAGTGGATAAGAGTTAAGAGGCGGGACCAGGAGCTAGGTCTCGACCAGTGCAAGCATAACTAGGCGAGTACAGCGATGCATGAATGGTAGCCACGGAGACAGGTGTGGAGCAGATGTGATCTTAGGTCAGAAGATTATCACCTGGGCCAGGAAGTTCAACCTTCCTCCTCACACGCCACGTCCACCCACCCTCACCCACACTCACCCACCCTCACCCACACTCACCCACCCTCACCCACACTCACCCAACCTCACCTACCCTCGCCCACCCTCGCCAAGTCCAGGGTGCTCCTTCACCCACTCCCCAGGTGAACATCTCACCCACTCCACAGGGGTACCTTTTTCCACCTTAGCAGAGCTTCCCAACCCTCACCCCCTCCCCAGGTACTCACTCCCCTACCCTCAACCCTCACCCCGTCCCCAGGTACTCACTCCCCACCCTCAACCCTCACCCCTTCCCCAGGTACTCACTCCCCCACCCTCAACCCTCAACCCACCCCAGGTACTCACTCCCCACCCTCAACCCTCACCCCGTCCCCAGGTACTCACTCCCCCACCCTCAACCCTCACCCCTTCCCCAGGTACTCACTCCCCCACCCTCAACCCTCAACCCTCCCCAGGTACTCACTCCCCCACCCTCAACCCTCACCCCGTCCCCAGGTACTTACTCCCCCACCCTCAACCCTCACCCCGTCCCCAGGTACTCACTCCCCACCCTCAACCCTCACCCCGTCCCCAGGTACTCACTCCCCCACCCACAACCCTCACCCCCTCCCCAGGTACTCACACCTCCACCCTCAACCCTCACCCCGTCCTCAGATACTCCCCCACCCTCAACCTTCGCTCCGTCCCCAGGTACTCACTCCCCCACCCTCAACCCTCACCCCGTCCCCAGGTACTCACTCCCCCACCCTCAACCCTCACCCCGTCCCCAGGTACTCACTCCCCCACCCTCACCCCGTCCCCAGACACTCCCACACCCTCAACCCTCACCCCGTCCTCAGGCACTCACACTCCCACCCTCAACCCTCACCCTCTCCCCTGGTACTCACCCCCCCACCCTCAACCCTCACCCCGTCCCCAGGTACTCCCACACCCTCAACCCTCACCCCATCCTCAGGCACTCACACCCTCACCCTCAACCTTCGCTCCGTCCCCAGGTACTCACTCCCCCACCCTCAACCCTCACCCCGTCCCCAGGTACTCACTCCCCACCCTCAACCCTCACCCCGTCCTCAGATACTCCCCCACCCTCAACCCTCACCCCCTCCCCAGGTACTCACTCCCCCACCCTCAACCCTCACCCCCTCCCCAGGTACTCACTCCCCCACCCTCAACCCTCACCCCCTCCCCCAGGTACTCCCCCACCTTCAACCCTCACCACCTCCCCAGGCCAGGTACTCACTCCCCACCCTTAACCCTCACCCCCTCCCAGGTACTCACTCCCCACCCTCAACCCTCACCCCCTCCCCAGGTACTCACACCCCACCCTAAACCCTCACCCCCTCCCCAGGTACTCACTCCTCCACCCTCAACCCTCACCCCCTCCCCAGGTACTCCCCCACCCTCAACCCTCACCCCCTCCCCAGGTACTCACTCCCCACACTCAACCCTCACCCCCTCACCAGGTACTCACTCCCCACCCTCAACCCTCACCCCCTCCCCAGGTACTCACTCCCCACCCTCAACCCTCACCCCCTCCCCAGGTACTCACTCCCCACCCTCAACCCTCACCCTCTCCCCAGGCACTCACTCCCCCACCCTCAACCCTCACTCCGTCCCCAGGTACTCACTCCCCACCCTCAACCCTTACCCCCTCCCCAGGCACTCACTCCCCCACCGTCAACCCTCACCCCCTCCCCAGGTACTCACTCCCCACCCTCAACCCTCACCCCGTCCCCAGGTACTCACTCCCCCACCCACAACCCTCACCCCCTCCCCAAGTACTCACTCCCCCATCCTCAACCCTCACCCCGTCCCCAGGTACTCACTCCCCACCCTCAACCCTCACCCCCTCCCCAGGTACTCACTCCTCCTCCCTCAACCCTCACCCCCTCCCCAGGTACTCACTCCCCCACCCTCAACCCTCACCCCGTCCCCAGGTACTCACTCCCCCACCCTCAACCCTCACCCCCTCCCCAGGTACTCACTCCCCACCCTCACCCCTCACCCCCTCCCCAGGTACTCCCCCACCCTCAACCCTCACCCCCTCCCCAGGTACTCACTCCCCACCCTCAACCCTTACCCCCTCCCCAGGTACTCACTCCCCACCCTCAACCCTCACCCCGTCCCCAGGTACTCACTCCCCCACCCTCAACCCTCACCCCCTCCCCAAGTACTCACTCCCCCACCCTCAACCCTCACCCCGTCCCCAGGTACTCACTCCCCACCCTCAACCCTCACCCCCTCCCCAGGTACTCACTCCTCCACCCTCAACCCTCACCCCCTCCCCAGGTACTCACTCCCCCACCCTCAACCCTCACCCCGTCCCCAGGTACTCACTCCCCCACCCTCAACCCTCACCCCCTCCCCAGGTACTCACTCCCCACACTCAACCCTCACCCCCTCTTCAGGTACTCACTCCCCACCCTCAACCCTCACCCCCTCCCCAGGTACTCACTCCCCACCCTCAACCCTCACCCCCTCCCCAGGTACTCACTCCCCACCCTCAACCCTCACCCCGTCCCCAGGTACTCACTCCCTCACCCTCAACCCTCACCCCCACCCCAAGTACTCACTCCCCCACCCTCAACCCTCACCCCGTCCCCAGGTACTCACTCCCCAACCCCAACCCACACCCCCTCCCCAGGTACTCACTCCTCCACCCTCAACCCTCACCCCCTCCCCAGGTACTCACTCCCCACCCTCAACCCTCACCCCTTCCCCAGGTACTCACTCCCCCACCCTCAACCCTCACCCCCTCCCCAGGTACTCACTCCCCACACTCAACCCTCACCCCCTCTTCAGGTACTCACTCCCCACCCTCAACCCTCACCCCCTCCCCAGGTACTCACTCCCCACCCACAACCCACACCCCCTCCCCAGGTACTCACTCCCCACCCTCGACCCTCACCCCCTCCCCAGGCACTCACTCCCCCACCCTCAAGCCTCACTCCGTCCCCAGGTACTCACTCCCCACCCTCAACCCTTACCCCCTCCCCAGGCACTCACTCCCCCACCGTCAACCCTCACCCCCTCCCCAGGTACTCACTCCCCACCCTCAACCCTCACCCCCGTCCCCAGGTACTCACTCCCCCACCCTCAACCCTCACCCCCTCCCCAAGTACTCACTCCCCCACCCTCAACCCTCACCCTGTCCCCAGGTACTCACTCCCCACCCTCAACCCTCACCCCCTCCCCAGGTACTCACTCCTCCTCCCTCAACCCTCACCCCCTCCTCAGGTACTCACTCCCCCACCCTCAACCCACACCCCGTCCCCAGGTAATCACTCCCCCACCCTCAACCCTCACCCCCTCCCCAGGTACTCTCCCACCCTCAACCCTCACCCCCGTCCCCAGGTACTCACTCCCCCACCCTCAACCCTCACCCCCTCCCCAGGTACTCACTCCCCCACCCTTAACCCTCACCCCCTCCCCAGGTACTCACTCCCCACCCTCAACCCTCACCCCGTCCCCAGGTACTCACTCCCCACCCTCAACCCTCACCCCCTCCCCAGGCACTCACTCCCCCACCCTCAACCCTCACCCCCTCCCCAGGCACTCCCCCACCCTCATCCCTCACCCCGTCCCCAGGTACTCACTCCCCACCCTCAACCCTCACCCCCTCCCCAGGTAGTCACTCCCCCACCCTCAACCTCTCACCAGTCTCGCCCTTAAATAACCCGTGTTTCACTAACATCTCCAATGTTTCCTGGTAGCAGGTTGAAAAGACACAAGGTATTGACGCCCGTTACTCTAGTTGTGCCTATAACGTCCCTGCTGGTTACAGGTTTCAACACTACCTACCACATCTCTCACTCCTGGATACTGTTATGGCAGTGCATTAAGAAATTAGAGGTAATACTGTTTTATTGATTTTATCCGGACAGTAAACATTGCGTTGCGCTGGCCACACAACCAACTAATGTTCTCGTTAAAAAGTCGCTATTGAGACAATTTCCCTGCAAACTTCTGCAACACTAGGCAAAAGCAAGCACAAGATTTGGTAGGCGATGCAACATACCCCCAGTGAAAAGTAGGGCGCCACTGGTACACTAAGAGAAAATATAATAAGTGTCCGGGGCCCAAGACTGTTCAACAGCCTCCCACCAGCCATAAGGGGCATTACCAATAGACCCCTGGTTGTCTTCAAGAGGGAGCTGGACAGATACGTAAAGTCAGTGCCAGATCAGCCGGGTTATAGCTCGTACGTTAGACTGCGTGCGACCAGCAGTAACAGCCTGGTTAATCAGGTCCTGATCCACCAGGAGGTCTGGTCATGGACCGGGCCACGGGGGCGTTGATCCCCGAAATACCCTCCAGGTAGACTCCAGGTAACACGCTTCCAACAATATTTTGTCAACCGGTCATTTTAGAGCAAATTTAATGAGCTTCAAGTTGTATACCTGGAATATACCTGGAGGGAGTTCCGGGGATCAACGCCCCCGCGGCCCAGTTTATGACCAGGCCACGTGGTGGATCAGGGCTTGATCAGCCAGGCTGTTACTGCCGGCCGCATGCAAACCGACGTACGAACCACAGTCCGGCTGATCACGTGGGGAGTCTTAGGCTTTCAATCGGGATCCAAATCACTGTTTCTTCGCCCACTGGCGAGTTCGTAAGTTCCTTCTGAGCGCCTCACACACCTCTCTAACACAACGTGTGAGCACAGCGGTGCTCAAGGTATCATAGGACAACAAAACTCTCAAAATTAACATCACTGGAGTAAGTTATGGTGTTTCTAAAAATCTCATAACAACTTTCTCTTATTGTTTCGCTCCTTGGCTACAGTTACTCTCCTGTACCAAAAACGATGTACGGTGTGACATCAGTATTGCCAGACCCTCCTCCAGCACTGTACCCGTCATTCTGACTCGAGTCACGATATTGGTGGGGGTAGAACTCATGGCAAGTGAATTGTAAAACTCCAGGCCAGCGCGTCTCAAATTTAACCAATAATATACAGTAAGAGTAACAAAGGCAACAATGAATGAAGGATAGATTGTGCTTTAATAGGTGAAGAAAACTGGGAGGTACTGAGGAGACTGAGGAAGCTAAGAAGAACGAGAGAGATTAAGAAGACCGAAAGAGATTAAGATCGAGGGAGCTTAAAAAAGACTGAGAGAGCTTAAGAAGACTGAGGGAGCTTAAGAAGACTGAAGGAGCTTAAGAAAACTGAGGGAGCTTATGAAGACTGAGGGAGCTTAAGAAGACTGAGGGAGCTTAAGAAGACTGACGGAGCTTAAGAAGACCAAGAGAGCTGAAGAAGACTGATGGAGCTTAAGAAGACCAAGAGAGCTTAAGAAGACTGAGGGAGCTTAAGATCGATGGAGCTTAAGAAGACTGAGGGAGCTTAAGAAGACCAAGAGAGATTAAGAAGACTGAGGGAGCTTAAGAAGATTGATGGAGCTTAAGACCAAGAGAGCTTAAGAAGACCAAAGAAGCTTAAGAAGACCGAGGGAGCTTAAGAAGACCAAGAGAGCTTAAGAAGATTGAGGGAGCTTAAGAAGACTGAGAGAGCTTAAGAAGACTGAGGGAGCTTAAGAAGACCGAGGAAGCATATGAAAACCAAGGGAGCTTAAGAAGACTTAGAAAGCTTAAGAAGACCAAGTGAGCTTAAGACCGAGGGAGCTTAAGATGACTGAGGGAGCTTAAGGAGACCAAGAGATCTTAAGAAGACTGAGGGAGCTTAAGAAGACCAAGAGAGCTTAAGAAGACTGGGGGAGCTTAAGACCGAAGAAGCTTAAGAAGACTGAGGGAGCTTAAGAAGACCGAGGAAGGTTCAGAAAGCTGAGGGAGCTTAAGAAGACCAAGAGAGCTTAAGAAGACCAAGAAAGCTTAAGAAGACTGAGGGAGCTTAAGAAGACAGAGGGAGCTTAAGAGGATCGAGGGAGCTTAAGAGGATCGAGGGAGCTTAAGACTGAGGGAGCTTAAAGTGTTCATATGGTACCGACACAGTTGCTTTACTCATGATTCTGAACGACAGTAGAATGCCGACGTTTTCTTAGAAGTATGGACTGAACTTTTCGGTCTGACGTACAGACGCAGAGACTGAGTATTTGTAAACTATATCCTGATTGAGATCTGGTTGCGGGGGCGATGCTCTTGGAAATAAACTGCAGTTTACTCAGTCTTCGAAGTGTGAGAAACAGTATAGGTGCCAAAACTGCGCCTTGTGGCACGCGGTGAAGGCTGCCAGGACCTGTAGTGTTTATCATTAGCGTGTCGGTATTAATGTGACATTTACAGCCAGATTTTCTCATGTTTACTAATTGCTTTTGTATGCAAAAAATAAAAAGTCCTGTAAACAAAATCTACATTTTTATTTTCTTCCAGTCTTTATGATCTTGTGTTGGTGGTTTGTTAGTTGCGATGGTCAGGATGTTTGTGAAGCAATGTTGACGTGGTCTGTGGAGTTGATGGTCTCATTGTCTGTGGAGTTGATGGTCTCATTGTCTGTGGAGTTGATGGTCTCATTGTCTGTGGAGTTGATGGTCTCATTGTCTGTGGAGTTGATGGTCTCATATCTGTGGAGTTGATGGTCTCATGGTAGTGGATCAAGGTCTTCCTTGATCTACTGTAATACCGTCCTGTTATCCCTGTCCGCTTTTCAGGATCTTACCCTCGTCTCTTCTGAGGTTCAGTGATAAATGCCTTCCTACAGCTATCCTGCCTCACACCTCAGACACGGTGTCATGGAACTGCAGGAGGTTTGTGAAACAGAATTCACCATGTCTCAGCCAGTGTTGGTTGTTGTTTTGGAAACCATTTATATTTTAAGTGTGGTTCACCACTCTCCTGATTATCTTCTCCATTACCTCACATAGTCTGCAGTTGAACGCTACCTGTCTGCTCTCTTAAATACTGGGACAACCTTCGCAGTCTTTCACATCTCAGACAGTTGATGTGTATCTTGTGTGTGTGAGAGCGTGTGTGTGGTACACATGTACAAGGATGGTGCACCAGGCAAGGTACAGTAGTGGCCGTATTAGGACCCTCACCACCATTGTTTGCATCATCAATGTGGTAACTTATTAGCCTGTGTAGTTGCTGCTATCTTCCACCTCCCCATCTTTCTCATCTTCCCTCCCCTTTCCTTCCCATCACCATCACCTCCCCTTCCTTTCCCACTACCATCACCTCCCCTTCCCTTCCCACTACCATCACCTCACCTTCCCTTCCCACTACCATCACCTCCCCTTCCCTTCCCACTACCATCACCTCCCCTTTCCTTCCCATCACCATCACCTCCCCTTCCCTTCCCACTACCATCACCTCCCCTTCCCTTCCCACTACCATCACCTCCCCTTTCCTTCCCATCACCATCACCTCCCCTTCCCTTCCCACTACCATCACCTCCCCTTCCCTTCCCACTACCATCACCTCCCCTTCCCTTCCCACTACCATCACCTCCCCTTCCCTTCCCACTACCATCACCTCCCCTTCCCTTCCCACTACCATCACCTCCCCTTCCCTTCCCACTACCATCACCTCACCTTCGCAACACTTGTAGGATAAAGTTATACGTTGTATTAACTTTGTGTTGTTATATCGTGCAGATATTTCTTCTTCGTGTTGCTGGCGCTGACGGTGCTGGGGGTGCTGGACGGCTTAGTCTTCCTGCCGGTGCTGCTCTCCCTGGTGGGTCCTCCTGCAGAAGTGGTGCCCCGCAATCACCCAGATCGCCTCCCGACGCCCACGCCGCCACCCTCGCCTCAGCCCGTCCACGCCCACTCCCACAGCGGATCGTCCCGCCGGAGCTCGGGTCGGGGCGCCTCTGGCGGGAGGAGTTGTCGCCGCTCGAGTAGTGGAGGTGGAGGAGGGTCGTCCCTCTACCCGCGCCTCCACGGCTCTAACCTCTCCCTCACCACCATCACGGAGGAACCCTCGTCGTCCACGCGGTCGTCGCAGTCGCTCAGGTCGTCACACGAGATCGTGGTGGAGCCCCAGGTCGTGGTGGAGACGACGACTTCACCGTCGACGACCTACCCGGGGGAGGGCCACCACGACCACCACGTCACTACCAAAGTGACAGCCACAGCCAAGGTCAAGGTGGAGCTACACACGCCTCTCCCTGGTGAGTCTCTGCCGCACCTCAGCCTCACTTCGGCCTCACTCAACCTCACCTCAGCCTCACCTGATCCTCACCTGATTCTCACCTCAGCCTCACCTCATCCTCTCATCAGCCTCACCTCAGCCTCGCATCATCCTCTCATCAGCCTCACCTCATCTTCACCTCAGCCTCACATCAGCCTCACCTCAACCTGACATCAGCCTCACATCAGCCTCACCTCAACCTGACATCAGCCTCACATCAGCCTCACCTCAACCTGACATCAGCCTTGCATCAGCCTCACCTCGCTAGATTATTATTATTATAATCAAAAAGAAGCGCTAAGCCACAAGGACTATACAGCTCACCTCGCTAGAGGGAAAAAAAAATAACTCTGAGACGTTAACATCATCCAAATCACCTTCAATTACAGTGTTTTTTCTAGTGTGGAGTGTATACAATCATGTGATTTACAACACTTGTCCCAATACAGTCTTTTCGGCATTGGAACTTTCCTTAGCATAAACAAAAGCTAATTGGAACTTTGTACTCGGCGTCTACCTCCATTAGGAGCTGTTGAGCCGACCTACCGCAGCAGCAGCAGCAGCAGCAGCAGCAGTAGCAACAACAACAGCGGCACCAGACGCAGCAGTCAGCGGAGTGGTAACAGCAGAAGTGGGTACGGAGGGGCGGCCAGTAACACCGCCTCGGCGTCTCTCACCTCCAGCTCCTCCTCCAGTGGTGGTGGTGCAGCCACTTCCTCCTCCACCTCGTCCTCCAAAGGATCTTCAGACGTGGATGAGGACACTTTCCCCAAGTGAAGGTGAGTTGAACTCTCCTTGTGTCACCATCACCAGCTGGTGCTCCACTGAAGGTGAGCTCACTAGTCATGACATAAATGCTAAAAATAGCAGTGTTGATTTTCACTTTCGTTATACATCTACCACCGAGGTAGACTGATACACACAAGAAAGAAGAAACGCTTTCACCGTCATTCACTCAATCACTGTCTTGCCAGAATCGTGGTGACATCGCACTTCAGATCTCCCTCTAAACCCCAACATTCTCTCACCCCTTCTTTAGAGTACAGGCACTCTACTTCCCACCTCCAGGACTCAAGTCCATCTAACTGGTTTTCCTGACTCCCATCAGCACGTCATACCACATTAGCCACTGGCCTCCATTCACTCCGATGTAACACTCTCACACAAGCCTGACAGATGTTCAAGCCTCTATCGTTTAAAACCTTTACCCCCTCTACCTCCAACCTTTTTTGGGGGGAGGATGACCCCCACCCTATATTTCATGCCAGGTTTATAAACCCTCCTAGGTATCGTGTTTTGTTTCATACTCTCTAAATGTCAAACCACCTCGACATCCCCTTCTCAGCCCTCTGAATAATACTTTGGCAACTGCACAGCCTCCGGTCTCCGGACTCGTAATTCTCTGCATAACATTCACAGCACACATTGCCTTCAAACATGACTCCACTTCTTCCAGCATCCTCAAACTCGCTGCATCATTAAATCCATGTTTCACACCCATATAACAGTGTTGGTAACTCTGTACTCTGATTCACTCCAAATATTGCCTTCATGGACGAGGCTCCTCGTCTCCACAGATGCCTCAACGCACCTCGTCTTTCATAGACTCATCCGCCGACAAGTTCACTCCCAGATGTCTGAATACATTTACTTCCTCCATACTTCCTCACATTAATCCCATATTAAGTCTGTTAGTGCCTAGATACTTTCATCATTTTGTTCTTTCCAGTGTTTACTTTTCATTTCTTTCTTTTGCATATTCCTCTACCAACCATTGCAATTTTTCTTCAGATTCTCCTGAAAAAGCTTTGTCGTCATCGGCACATTACACAGACACACACACACACACACACACACACACACACACACACGCACAAAGGTCCAGACAAGATATGATATAGATATAATAAAAGTAGTTTGTTAGATTATGTATTGGTGGATAAAAGGTTGATGTGTAGACTTCAGGATGTACGTGTTTACAGAGGGGCAACTGATATATCGGATCATTATTTAGTTGTTGTAGCTACAGTTAGAGAAAGAGGTAGATGGGACAAGAGGAAAATGGCAACAGTAAGTGAGAGGTGAAAATGTATAAACTAAGGGAGGAGGAAGGTAGGGTGAGATATAAGCAACTATTGGCAGAAAGGTGGGCTGGTGCAGGTATGAGTAGTGGGGGAGGGGGGTTGAAGATGGTTGGAATAGTTTTAAAAATGCAGTATTAGAATGTGGGGCAGAAGTTTGTGGTTATAGGAGGGTGGGTGCAGGAGGAAAGAGGAGTGATTGGTGGAATGATGAAGTAAAGGGTGTGATAAAAGAGAAAAAGGTAGTTTATGAGAGGTTTTTACAAAGCAGAAGTTTTATAAGAACAGCAGAGTATATGGAGAGTAAAAGAAAGGTGAAGAGTGCGGTGAGAGTGTAAAAGGAGAGCAGATGATGGAATGGGAGAGACACTGTCAAGCAATTTTCCTGAGAATAAGAAAAAAATTTTGGAGTGAGATAAACAGGTTAAGAAAACCTAGGGAGCGAATGGATTTGTCAGTTAAAACCAGAGTAGGGGAGTTAGCAGATGGGGAGATGGAGGTATTGAGTAGATGGCGGGAATATTTTGAGGAACTTTTAAATGTCGACGAAGAAAGGGAAGCGGTAATTTTATGCACTGGCCAGGGAGATATACCATCTTTTAGGAGTGAAGAAGAACAGGATGTGAGTGTGGGGGAGGTACATGAGGCATTACGTAGAATGAAAGGGGGTAAAGCAGCTTGAACTGACGGGATTATGACAGAAATGCTAAAAGCAGGGGAGGACATAGTGTTGGAGTGGTTGGTTTTTTGTTTAATAAATGTATGAAAGAGGGGAAGGTACCTAGAGATTGGCAGAGAGCATGTATAGTCCCTTCATATAAAGGGAAGGAGGACAAAAGAGATTGTAAAAATTATAGGGGAATAAATTTACTGAGTATACTAGGTAAAGTGTACGGTAGGGTTGTAAATCAGGTGTTTACATTGAAGCATATATGTGAACAGTTTTTAGATAAAGATAGGGAAGTTTTCATTGCATTTATGGATTTAGAAAAGGCATATAATAGAGTGGATAGAGGAGCAATGTGGCAGATGTTGCAAGTATATGGAATAGGTGGTAAGTTACTAAATGCTGTAGAGTTTTTATGAGGATAGTGAGGCTCAGGTTAGGGTGTGTAGGAGAGAGTATGAAGGGAGGGAGTATGGAAGAAGTGAATGTTTTCAGATATTTGGAAGGTGACTTGTCAGTGGATGGGTTTATGAAGGATGAGGTTAACCATAGAACTGATGATGAGAAAAAGGTGAGTGGTGCATTGAGGTATCTGTAGAAACAAAGAATGTTATCCTTGGAGGCAAAGAAGGGAATGTACGAGAGTATACTGGTACCAACACTCTTATATGGGTGTGAAGCATAGGTTGTAAATGCTGCAGCGAGGAGGAGGCTGGAGGCAGTAGAGATGTCGTGTCGAAGGGCAGTGTGTGGTCTACATATTATGCAGATAATTCCTAGTGTGGAAATCAGGAGGAGATGTGGAGTTACTTAAATTATTAGTCAGAGGCCTGAAGAGGGGTTGAGGTGGTTTGGTCATATAGAGAGAATGGAACAAAGTTGAATGACTTGGAAAGCGTATAAATCTGTTGGGGAAGGGAGGCGGGGTAAGGGTCGTCCCCAAAAAGGTTGGAGGGTGGGGGTAAAAGAGCGTGCGTGAGTGTGTTACTTAGGAATGAATGGAGACGAATGGTTTTCGGGACCTGACGAGCTGTTGGAGTGAGAGCAGGGTAAAATTTTGTGAAGGGATTCAGGGAAACCAATTAGCCGGCATTGTACTTCCTGGAAATGGGAAGTACAATGCCTGCACTTTAAAGGAGGGGTTTGAAATATTGGCAGTTGGGTGTGAAGCATGGGTGGTGAATGTTGCAACAAGGAGAAGGCTGGTGGCGGTGGAGTTGTCATGTCTGAGGGCAATGTGTGGTGTAAATATAATGTAGAGAATTCGTAGTTTGTAAATTTAGAGGAGGTGCGGGATTACCAAAACTATTATCCAGAGGGCTGAGGATGGGTTGTTGAGGTAGTTTGGACATGTAGAGAGGATGAAAGGAAATAGAATGACTTCGAAAGTATTATAAATCTATAGTGGATGGACGGTGGGGTAAGGGCCGACCTAGGAAAGGTTACAGGAGGGGGTAAAGGAGGTTTTGTGTGTGAGGGGCTTGGACTTCCAGCAAGCATGCGTGAGCGTGTTAGATAAGAGCAAATGAAGACAAATGGTTTCTAGGACTTGACGTGCTGTTGGAGTGTGAGCAAAGTAGCATTTATGAAGGGATTCAGGGAAACCGGCAGGCCGGACTTGAGTCCTGGAGATGGGAAGTACAGTGCCTGCACTCTGAAGGAGGGGTGTTAATGTTGCAGTTTTATAACTGTAATGCAAGCGTGTCTGGCAAAACAGTGATGGAGTGAATGATGGTGAAAGTTCTTTTTCGGGCCACCCTACCCTGGTGGGCCACCCTGCCTTGGTGCGCCACCCTGCCTTGGTGCGCCACCCTGCCTTGGTGGGCCACCCTGCCTTAGTGGGCGACGGCCGAGTGTTAATAAAATAAATAAATAATGTATATATATATGTATGTATGTATATATGTATATATGTATGTAGGTTAGGGTGTGTAGAAGAGAGGGAGAATACTTCCCGGTAAAAGTAGGTCTTAGACAGGGATGTGTAATGTCACCATGGTTGTTTAATATATTTATAGATGGGGTTGTAAAAGAAGTAAATGCTAGGGTGTTCGGGAGAGGGGTGGGATTAAATTATGGGGAATCAAATTCAAAATGGGAATTGACACAGTTACTTTTTGCTGATGATACTGTGCTTATGGGAGTTTCTAAAGAAAAATTGCAAAGGTTAGTGGATGAGTTTGAGAATGTGTGTAAAGGTAGAAAGTTGAAAGTGAACATAAAAAAGAGTAAGGTGATGAGGGTATCAAATGATTTAGATAAAGAAAAATTGGATATCAAATTGGGGAGGAGGAGTATGGAAGAAGTGAATGTTTTCAGATACTTGGGAGTTGACGTGTCGGCGGATGGATTTATGAAGGATGAGGTTAATCATAGAATTGATGAGGGAAAAAAGGTGAGTGGTGCGTTGAGGTATATGTGGAGTCAAAAAACGTTATCTATGGAGGCAAAGAAGGGAATGTATGAAAGTATAGTAGTACCAACACTCTTATATGGATGTGAAGCTTGGGTGGTAAATGCAGCAGCGAGGAGACGGTTGGAGGCAGTGGAGATGTCCTGTCTAAGGGCAATGTGTGGTGTAAATATTATGCAGAAAATTCGGAGTGTGGAAATTAGGAGAAGGTGTGGAGTTAATAAAAGCATTAGTCAGAGGGCAGAAGAGGGGTTGTTGAGGTGGTTTGGTCATTTAGAGAGAATGGATCAAAGTAGAATGACATGGAAAGCATATAAATCTATAGGGGAAGGAAAGAGGGGTAGGGGTCGTCCTCGAAAGGGTTGGAAAGAGGGGGTAAAGGAGGTTTTGTGGGTGAGGGGCTTGGACTTCCAGCAAGCGTGCATGAGCGTGTTAGATAGGAGTGAATGGAGACGAATGATACTTGGGACCTGACGATCTGTTGGAGTGTGAGCAGGGTAATATTTAGTGAAGGGATTCAGGGAAACCGGTTATTTTCATATAGTCAGACTTGAGTCCTGGAAATGGGAAGTACAATGCCTGCACTTTACAGGAGGGGTTTGGGATATTGGCAGTTTGGAGGGATATGTTGTGTATCTTTATATGTATATGCTTCTAAACTGTTGTATTCTGAGCACATCTGCAAAAACAGTGATAATGTGTGAGTGTGGTGAAAGTGTTGAATGATGATGAAAGTATTTTCTTTTTGGGGATTTTCTTTCTTTTTTTTTTTGGGTCACCCTGCCTCGGTGGGAGACGACCGACTTGTTGAAAAAAAAAAATATGTATAATATATATATATCATATATATAATATATATATATTATAAATATAAATATATATATATATCTATATATATGTATGTATGTATGTATATATATATATATATATATATATATATATATATATATATATATATATATATATATATATATATATATATATATATATGTAAAACTGGTCAATTAGCAAGAACTCATTTAAAATTAAGTCCTTTCTAAAAAAAATTCTTATATGTTTAAAGATATATATTTTTCATTAATGTTAATGTATAAATTTATAATTTTGCAATAAAAAAATCTTAGAAAACTTACCTAACCTTATTATAACAAGAACAATTTATTTTAGCCTAACCCAACTAAATATATTTCAAATTTGTTTACAGTAATTTAATACTAAACAAACACAGTGAAATATATTTTTTTCGGTAGGCTCAGAATGATTTTGGTGAAATTATTGCATACACAAATTTGTCCTATATGGCAAGATGAGCGTTGCTATTTAAGCCAAGATCGCAAGTTCTGCCTATTCGGCACGACATGTGTGTGTGTGTGTGTGTGTGTGTGTGTGTGTGTGTGTGTGTGTGTGTGTGTGTGTGTGTGTGTGTGTGTAAATTTGAAATGCTTAACAATTCGCAAACAGGCGAAATTATTTACAAACATTGTCTCTACGTCCACAGCAGGACTCGAACCTGCTAACTCTGTATCAGTGTCCATAGTACTTTACCACCAGACTAGACTAGACCTCCGTCATAGAAAGAAACATAATTGAATCTTCTTTCTTGAAACATGACAGGAATACCCTATATAACTCAAATTATAGGTTATCCAAGCTCGATAGCTATCTAGTATAGTTTATTGTACACAACCTTAAACAACAATGCTATACAAAATCACAGGATTGCTCATTATGCCAGGTGGTCTCGTGATGGGTTGGTAACACTCCACCTGTTGTCTACACACCAAAACACTATGCTACGCCAGTTGATGTATGGCTGTACAACACGTTTAGCTGTGACTGCACCATACATTGACAAGATTACCCGATTACATAGGTAGTGGGTTAAAAAGATATTAGAAGTAGAATTCTGGATCATAGAAATATTATAGGAATGGTATAGAAGAATACCAAGTAAGACATAATAATCGATACTGAGAAGAATAGTAAACAGTATAAAGGATACGTCTCAGTATCCCTGAGGACATTCGACAACAGGACATTTAAACAGAGAGTACATTCATTTCATTTCTTTTATTAATTAAATAGGTTACACAAAATAACAGCAATCCTTATATCCCCTGAGAAACGTATTTTCTCAAGTCACAGGACCTGTTCTAAATTATTAGAAAAAGCCTAGGGCGAACTATTATACTTCCCAATTTTATATTTACTGACTTCTTAAAACCCTCTTACTCCATATGGGGAGATGGTGGATGGTGGCAGTGGTGGGTGTGACACTGACCGCTGGTCACATTCTGAGAGAGCCAAGAGGCGACAGGCTCACTCTGAGCTATTCTGAGAAAAAAACTTCCCTTTACTTCCCCTTACTCCTGTTGCAACCTTGCAACATTGCATAGCTCCTGATAACGCACTGAAAAGTGCGAAAGTACTTGAGCTAAAGATTTCCACCCCCCTATGGCTTACCTTCCATATATATATATATATGTATATATATATATATATATATATATATATATATATATATATATATATATATATATATATATATATATATATATATATATGTACACATTCACACATAAGTTTTGATACTTCTTTATACCCGGAGCCCTGCCCCTGGCTAAGTTTGTCTGATGCTGCTGGCGGCGGTCTACTGGCGTACATATCCATAACAGCCTGGTTGATCTGGCGATGTTTCTGATATCTTCTGGTAAGATGTTGCATAGTCTGAGGCCACGGATATTGATACGACGCTGCTGCCGTTCACTAAGTTGACTTCACACTTCTTCCTATATCTCTCACTCCAGTACGGTGTAATGTACGTATTATCATGTTTCTTTCCTTCGTTGCAGCGAGTACATATTTAGAACTTTGAGTTATTCCCGGTAATTCAAATTCTTTATTGGTTCTATGCGGACCATAATTTTTTTTTTTTTGTATGTTTTACACTTCTGATATCTTCCGTGTCATTAACAGGACCGTTAACACTCAGTTATATGTGATTTGCTTAGTATCACCATTAGCACTATATTCCTTGTCTTGAAAGTTGTCATTATCCAGCACATCATCTTCCTCTGTCGTGATATTTGCCTTGTTGTGTTTGTTTTAGAATAATGGTTAGCCGACATATTTACTCCCAGGTCTTTTACGTGTTCCTTTCGTTCAGTTTGACGAGCCTCTTAGGTTTTGTGCAGAAAATTCCTCTTGAGTATTTCATTCTTTCCATTTCTAAGAAGATGGAACTTGTCACCATCGACTAAGTCACTTTCAGTAGTACAGAAAAGATACGAATATTTTCGATTAACCAAACTTTATGCTTATGAATCTGTGGTGTTGTATTTGTCTGTATTTTTCCAGTGAGTGTATGAGCACGTCCCTCGCCTCGGGAACAACTTTCTCATGCCACACAAAACTGTGCATTTCTGACCGGTTTCCACCGCTCTCGTATTTTTCTTTTAGGGTAATATTAGCCAGAAATTTTGTATGATTTGTGGCGTCGTTTTTCTCTGTGGTGGAAGACGAACAGTTGGAGGGAATATACCGGCTTAACATGGTAATGATTGTCGTAGTATGACCGGGATCCCCACCACAGCCCTCCTCCCCCCACCCTTCTACCTTATTAACGAGACATTGATGCTCCGTGTTGACTCCTCTAACAAGACAAACAGAAATAGAGCTAGACACGGCAGTGCAGAAGGGGAGAGGGTTCCCCCTAAAAAAAGGGAGGAAGAGACAGAGAGAGAGAGAGAGATATAGTTTTTTATACCCGGAGCCATTTCAGCAGAGCCTTCAACACAGGAGGGATGTGGGTGGCCTTACTGTTATATACAAGGCCAGTATTGTCAAATGTTATGTTAATGCCCAGGGTTTATTACCTGGACCTCGGCAATGAGAGTCGCTACTCTCACCGCTGGGCAACGGCGACCAGTGCAAAGTAACACACTTGGATCCACTTCCAGGACAGCGAGAAGCAAGCTTCTATACCACAAGACGGGCAGGAAGTAGCAACTTCACTCTGGCTGTACCCTTCTCCAGAACATCACTTCATCTGAGATCATATATACCCAGGATGACTCGAGTATGGAACACATTCGTACAGCATAATGATGTCAACGAGATAACATCAGTTGATCAAATGAAAATTCTGGCCCACAGATGGCTCCAACTTCATCCTGATCCCTACTTGTATGTCTCATAACAATAAAAATGCTTTCAAATGAGCTGATGTAGGTAACAGCTCTTAGCTTGCCAACAAAGTTAGGAATCTTTAACCTGTAAATAGCTTGTCAATAGAGCTAGGGATCCTTAACCTTGTCAAACCCTGTGTAAAAGAGAGAGAGAGAGAGAGAGAGAGAGAGAGAGGTGGTCGAAGCGAGAGAGTAAGCAAGGCTCCTCCCTCAGCAGCACGACCTAGGTGGTCCCGTCTATGTACTGGTTCCGTTCCGCTTATTTAATTAAGAAGATGCGCACATGAATCATTTTTGATACCTCGGGATCCCGAATACTTGTTTTAAATACGATACTTAAGCTCCAACCATGGCTAATGGAGACACTCTATTGATAAGAAGCTGCCATTTACATTTGGGCAGATAAGCGTGACCCACCGCGAGGTGACTCTGACAGCCATCTTTACTCTGATCTTAGGTGTTCATCCCCGGTGTTAAGAAAACAGTTCCCCCTCCCCCCTTTGACCTTTCTGTGCCCCTCCCCCTCCCCCCCGTCTCTGAAAACAGCTTTAAGTGGTCCCATTCTCTTCTTTATGGTTACCCACGGTCACCATCTTTATGGTCACCTACGGTCACCATCTTTATGGTCACCTATGGTCACCATCTTTATGGTCACCCACAGTCACCATCTTTATGGTCACCTACGGTCACCATCTTTATGGTCACCCACAGTCACCATCTTTATGGTCACCTACGGTCACCTACGGTCACCATCTTTATGGTCACCTACGATCACCATCTTTATGGTCACCTACGGTCACCATCTTTATGGTCACCTATGGTCACCATCTTTATGGTCACCTACGGTCACCATCTTTATGGTCACCCACGGTCACCATCTTTATGGTCACCTATGGTCACCATCTTTATGGTCACCCACGGTCACCATCTTTATGGTCACCCACGGTCACCATCTTTATGGTCACCCACGGTCACCATCTTTATGGTCACCTATGGTCACCATCTTTATGGTCACCTATGGTCACCATCTTTATGGTCACCCACGGTCACCATCTTTATGGTCACCCACGGTCACCATCTTTATGGTCACCCACGGTCACTATTACAACCCAGGATTCCAAATGGCCTGTTATCCCGGGTGTAATGGGAGCAAAATAAACACAGCAGAAAAAGTTTAGACTTATATTATCCTTCACCAATTTAGAACAGCAATATGTACACTATGTACAGTGATAAGTATAGTGCACTCCACGGTAAGCAAGGCAGAAATAGAAGCCACAAGATAGCAGACCGTGCTTCAACCAGCTCTAGAATGGGAATGACAAGGGCAGACAGGAGAGCGGTACCCACATAACCTCTGCGATTGCCAAAACCATCTTCTTATTGGCTAGAACCTGGTCACTAGTTGAACGACGGGGCCCCATCATCAACTCTTAGCAACCTGGTTCACTGGTTGGGGGAGATAGCCTGTAAATGAGGCTGTGTACATGCTCCGAATAAAGGTTAAGTACTCTTTGCATGCCACAGTCACCATCTTTATGGTCACCTACGGTCACCATTCCCACCACCAGGTCTCAGCACCACCACCATTCCCACCCCAGACCTCAACACCACCACCATTCTCACCCCGGACCTCAACACCACAACCATTCCCACCCCAGACCTCAACACCACCACCATTCCCACCCCAGGTCTCAACACCACCACCATTCCCACCCCAGGCCTCAACACCACCACCATTCTCACCCCGGACCTCAACACAACCACCATTCCCACCCCAGACCTCAACACCACCACCATTCCCACCCCAGGTCTCAACACCACCACCATTCCCACCCCAGACCTCAACACCACCACCATTCGCACCCCAGGTCTCAACACCACCACCATTCCCACCCCAGACCTCAACACCACCACCATTCCCACCCCAGGCCTCTTCACCACCACCATTCCGAACCCAGGCCTCACCACCACCACCATTCCCACCCCAGGCCTCAACACCACCACCATTCCCTCCCCAGGCCTCATCACCACCACCATTCCCACCCCAGGCCTCAACACCACCACCATTCCCATCCCAGGCCTCAACACCACCACCATTCCCACCCCAGACCTCAACACCACCACCATTCCCACCCCAGGCCTCAACACCACCACCATTCCCACCCCAGGCCCCAACACCACCACCATTCCCTCCCCAGGCCTCATCACCACCACCATTCCCACCCCAGGCCTCAACACCACCACCATTCCCACCCCAGGCCTCAACACCACCACCATTCCCACCCCAGGCCCCAACACCACTTCCATTCCTACCCCAGGCCTCAACACCACCACCATTCCCACCCCAGGCCCCAACACCACTTCCATTCCTACCTCAGGCATCAACACCACCACCATTCCCACCCCAGGCCCCAACACCACTTCCATTCCTACCCCAGGTCTCAACACCACCACTATTCCCACCCAAGGCCTCAACACCACCACCATTCCCACCCCAGGTCTCAACACCACCACCATTCCCACCCCAGGTCTCAACACCACCACCATTCCCACCCCAGGTCTCAACACCACCACCATTCCCTCCCCAGGTCTCAACACCACCACCATTCCGAACCCAGGCCTCAACTCCACCACCATTCCCACTCCAGGTTTCAACACCACCACCATTCCCACCCCAGACCTCAACACCACCTCCATTCCCACCCCAGACCTCAACACCACCACCATTCCCACCCCAGGCCTCAACACCACCACCATTCCCACCCCAGACCTCAACACCACCACCATTCCCACCCCAGACCTCATCACCACCACCATTCCCACCCCAGGCCTCAACACCACCACCATTCCCACCCCAGACCTCAACACCACCTCCATTCCCACCCCAGACCTCAACACCACCACCATTCCCACCCCAGGCCTCAACACCACCACCATTCCCACCCCAGACCTCAACACCACCTCCATTCCCACCCCAGACCTCAACACCACCACCATTCCCACCCCAGGCCTCAACACCACCACCATTCCCACCCCAGACCTCAACACCACCTCCATTCCCACCCCAGACCTCAACACCACCACCATTCTCACCCCAGGAATCAACACCACCACCATTCCCACCCCAGGCCTCAACACCACCACCATTCCCACCCCAGGCCTCAACACCACCACCATTCCCTCCCCTGGTCTCAACACCACCACCATTCCCACCCCAGACCTCAACACCACCACCATTCCCACCCCAGGCCTCAACACCACCACCATTCCCACCCAAGGCCTCAACACCAGCACCATTCCCACCCCAGGCCTCAACACCACCACCATTCCCACCCAAGGCCTCAACACCACCACCATTCCCACCCAAGGCCTCAACACCACCACCATTCCCACCCCAGGCCTCAACACCACCACCATTCCCACCCAAGGCCTCAACACCACCACCATTCCCACCCTAGGCCTCAACACCACCACCATTCCCACCCAAGGCCTCAACACCACCACCATTCCCACCCCAGGCCTCAACACCACCACCATTCCCACCCCAGGCCTAAACACCACCACCATTCCCACCCAAGGCCTCAACACCAGCACCATTCCCACCCCAGGCCTCAACACCACCACCATTCCCACCCAAGGCCTCAACACCACCACCATTCCCACCCAAGGCCTCAACACCACTACCATTCCCACCCCAGACCTCAACACCACCACCATTCCCACCCAAGGCCTCAACACCACCACCATTCCCACCCAAGGCCTCAATACCACCACCATTCCCACCCCAGACCTTAACACCACCACCATTCCCACCCCAGGCCTCAACACCACCACCATTCCCACCCCAGACCTCAATACCACCACCATTCCCACCCCAGGCCTCAACACCACCACCATTCCCACCCTAGGCCTCAATACCACCACCCTTCCCACCCCAGACCTCAACACCACCACCATTCCCACCCCAGGCCTCAACACCACCACCATTCCCACCCCAGACCTCAATACCACCACCATTCCCACCCCAGGCCTCAACACCACCACCATTCCCACCCTAGGCCTCAACACCACTACCATTCCCACCCCAGACCTCAACACCACCACCATTCCCACCCCAGGCCTCAGCACCACCACCATTCCCACCCCAGGCCTCAACACCACCACCATTCCCACCCCAGACCTCAACACCACCACCATTCCCACCCCAGGCCTCAACACCACCACCATTCCCACCCAAGGCCTCAACACCAGCACCATTCCCACCCCAGGCCTCAACACCACCACCATTCCCACCCAAGGCCTCAACACCACCACCATTCCCACCCAAGGCCTCAACACCACCACCATTCCCACCCCAGGCCTCAACACCACCACCATTCCCACCCAAGGCCTCAACACCACCACCATTCCCACCCTAGGCCTCAACACCACCACCATTCCCACCCAAGGCCTCAACACCACCACCATTCCCACCCCAGGCCTCAACACCACCACCATTCCCACCCCAGGCCTCAACACCACCACCATTCCCACCCAAGGCCTCAACACCAGCACCATTCCCACCCCAGGCCTCAACACCACCACCATTCCCACCCAAGGCCTCAACACCACCACCATTCCCACCCAAGGCCTCAACACCACCACCATTCCCACCCCAGGCCTCAACACCACCACCATTCCCACCCAAGGCCTCAACACCACCACCATTCCCACCCAAGGCCTCAATACCACCACCATTCCCACCCCAGACCTTAACACCACCACCCTTCCCACCCCAGACCTCAACACCACCACCATTCCCACCCCAGACCTCAACACCACCACCATTCCCACCCCAGACCTCAATACCACCACCATTCCCACCCCAGGCCTCAACACCACCACCATTCCCACCCTAGGCCTCAACACCACTACCATTCCCACCCCAGACCTCAACACCACCACCATTCCCACCCCAGGCCTCAGCACCACCACCATTCCCACCCCAGGCCTCAACACCACCACCATTCCCACCCCAGACCTCAATACCACCACCATTCCCACCCCAGGCCTCAACACCACCACCATTCCCACCCTAGGCCTCAACACCACTACCATTCCCACCCCAGACCTCAACACCACCACCATTCCCACCCCAGGCCTCAGCACCACCACCATTCCCACCCCAGGCCTCAACACCACCACCATTCCCACCCCAGGCCTCAACACCACCACCATTCCCACCCCAGACCTCAACACCACCACCATTCCCACCCCAGGCCTCAACACATCCACCATTTCCACCCCAGGCCTCAACACCACCATCATTCCCATCCCAGGCCTCAACACCACCTCCATTCCCACCCCAGGCCTCAACACCACCACTGTTCCCACCCCATGCCTCAACACCACCACCATTCCGAACCCAGGCCTCAACACCACCACCATTCCCACCCCAGGCCTCAACACCACCACCATTCCCACCCCAGGCCTCAACACCACCACTATTCCCACCCCAGGCCTCAACACCACCACCATTCCCACCCCAGGCCTCAACACCACCACTATTCCCACCCCAGGCCTCAACACCACCACTATTCCCCCCCCAGGCCTCAACACCACCACTATTCCCACCCCAGGCCTCAACACCACCACTATTCCCACCCCATGCCTCAACACCACCACCATTCCGAACCCAGGCCTCAACACCACCACCATTCCCACTCCAGGCCTCAACACCACCACTATTCCCACCCCAGGCCTCAACACCACCACCATTCCCACCCCAGGCCTCAACACCACCACCATTCCGAACCCAGGCCTCAACACCACCACCATTCCCACTCCAGGCCTCAACACCACCACTATTCCCACCCCAGGCCTCAACACCACCACCATTCCGAACCCAGGCCTCATCACCACCACCATTCCCACCCAAGGCCCCAACACCAGTACCATTTATCCCTGGTTACATCTGAAGCACCCTGAGCTCCCTTCACCCATCCCTGGTGACATCTAGAGCGCCATGAGCTCCCTTCACCCATCCCTGGTGACATCTAGAGCGCCATGAGCTCCCTTCACCCATCCCTGGTGACATCTAGAGCGGCCTCAGCTCCCTACATCTAAAATATGAGAGAAATCTGCGCATATGATAGCGTGATCGTGGTGGAATGAGCGCATCCGCGCCGTCGCTAATTCTGCATCAGAAGGGTCCTATTGCGCTGTGATTGTGTGAAGATTTCAATCAAGACGCTGTGCTTTGATCTCGCCGCCCGGCCTCCCCTCGGCCTCTCCCCCCGGCCTCTCCTGGGCCTCCCTTCTGGCCTCCTGGGCCACCTGGACCTTTACCCAACCCCTCCCGGGATGGACATTACCAGGGCCGTGTTAAATTAGATAATTCTGAGGGAAGCCTATACAGCCTGGCGGAACTTCCTGCAAATATTGTTGATCAGCGTTCTGACCTAACACCAGGTGTGTGTTCTTAGTGCTAACACCAGGTGTGTGTTGTTAGTGCTAACACCAGGTATGTGTTGTTAGTGCTAACACCAGGTGTGTGTTCTTAGTGCTAACACCAGGTGTGTGTTGTTAGTGCTAACACCAGGTGTGTGTTCTTAGTGCTAACACCAGGTGTGTGTTGTTAATGCTAACACCAGGTGTGTGTTGCTAGTGCTAACACCAGGTGTGTGTGTTCTTAGTGCTAACACCAGGTGTGCGTTCTTAGTGCTAACACAAGGTGTGTCCTCAATGCTAACACCTTGTGCGTGTTCTTAGTGCTAACACCAGGTGTGTATTCTTAGTGCTAACACCAGGTGTGTTCTTAGTGCTAACACCAGGTGTGTGTTCTTAGTGCTAACACCAGGTGTGTGTTGTTAGTGCTAACACCAGGTGTGTGTTGTTAGTGCTAACACCAGGTGTGTGTTGTTAGTGCTAACACCAGGTGTGTGTTCTTAGTGCTAACACCAGGTGTGTGTTGTTAGTGCTAACACCAGGTGTGTGTTCTTAGTGCTAACACCAGGTGTGTCCTCAGTGCTAACACCAGGTGTGTGTTCTTAGTGCTAATACCAGGTGTGTCCTCAGTGCTAACACCAGGTGTGTCCTCAGTGCTAACACCAGGTGTGTCCTCAGTGCTAGCACCAGGTGTGTATTCTTAGTGCTAACGCCAGGTGTGTCCTCAGTGCTAACACCAGGAGTGTCCTCAGTGCTAGCACCAGGTGTGTGTTCTTAGTGCTAGCACCAGGTGTGTGTTCTTAGTGCTAACACCAGGTGTGTCCTCAGTGCTAGCACCAGGTGTGTGTTCTTAGTGCTAACACCAGGTGTGTCCTCAGTGCTAACACCAGGTGCGTGTTCTTAGTGCTAACACCAGGTGTGTCCTCAGTGCTAACACCAGGTGTGTCCTCAGTGCTAGCACCAGGTGTGTGTTCTTAGTGCTAACACCAGGTGTGTCTTCAGTGCTAGCACCCCGGTGTGTCAGTGCTAGCACCAGGTGTGTCCTCAGTGCTAACACCAGATGTGTGTTCTTAGTGCTAACACCAGGTGTGTCCTCAGTGCTAGCACCAGGTGTGTGTTCTTAGTGCTAACACCAGGTGTGTCCTCAGTGCTAACACCAGGTGTGTGTTCTTAGTGCTAACACCAGGTGTGCGTTCTTAGTGCTAACACCAGGTGTGTCATCAATGCTAACACCAGGTGCGTGTTCTTAGTGCTAACACCAGGTGTGTCCTCAGTGCTAACACCAGGTGTGTCCTCAGTGCTAACACCAGGTGTGTCCTCAGTGCTAGCACCAGGTGTGTATTCTTAGTGCTAACGCCAGGTGTGTCCTCAGTGCTAACACCAGGTGTGCCCTCAGTGCTAGCACCAGGTGTGTGTTCTTAGTGCTAACACCAGGTATGTCCTCAGTGCTAACACCAGGTGTGCGTTCTTAATGCTAATACCAGGTGTGTCCTCAGTGCTAACACCAGGTGTGTCCTCAGTGCTAGCACCAGGTGTGTGTTGTTAGTGCTAACACCAGGTGTGTCTTCAGTGCTAGCACCAGGTGTGTCCTCAGTGCTAGCACCAGGTGTGTCCTCAGTGCTAACACCAGGTGTGTGTTCTTAGTGCTAACACCAGGTGTGTCCTCAGTGCTAACACCAGTTGTGTCCTCAGTGCTAGCACCAGATGTGTGTTCTTAGTGCTAACACCAGGTGTGTCCTCAGTGCTAACACCAGGTGTGTGTTCTTAGTGCTAACACCAGGTGTGTCCTCAGTGCTAGCACCAGGTGTGTGTTTTTAGTGCTAACACCAGGTGTGTCCTCAGTGCTAGCACCAGGTGCGTGTTCTTAGTGCTAACACCAGGTGTGTCCTCAGTGCTAACACTAGTTGTGTCCTCATTGCTCACACCAGGTGTGTGTTCTTATTGCTAACACCAGGTGTGTCCTCATTGCTCACACCAGGTGTGTCCTCATTGCTCACACCAGGTGTGTGTTCTTAGTGCTAACACCAGGTGTGTCCTTAGTACTAACACCAGGTGTGTGTTCTCAGTGCTAATACCAGGTGTGTCCTCAGTGCTAACACCAAGTGTGTGTTCTTAGTGCTAATACCAGGTGGGTCCTCATTGCTAACACCGGGTGTGTCCTCAGTGCTAACACCAGGTGTGTCCTTAGTGCTAACACCAGGTGTGTCTTCAGTGCTAACACCAGGTGTGTCCTCAGTACTAACACCAGGTGTGTCCTCAGTGCTAACACCAGGTGTGTGTCCTCAGTGCTAACACCAGGTGTGTCCTCAGTGCTAACACCAGGTGTGTCCTCAGTGCTAACACCAGGTGTGTCCTCAGTGCTGACACCAGGTGTGTTCTCAGTGCTAACACCAGGTGTGTCCTCAGTGCTAACACCAGGAGTGTCCTCAGTGTTAACACCAGGTGTGTGTTCTTAGTGATAACGTCAGGTGTGTCCTCAGTGCTAACACTAGGTGTGCGTTTACTCTGCTCACACCAGGTGTGTGTTCTTAGTGCTAGCACCAGGTGTGTGTTCTTAGTGCTAACACCAGGTGTGTCCTCAGTGCTAACACCAGGTGTGTGTTCTTAGTGCTAACACCAGGTGTGTCCTCAGTGCTAGCACCAGGTGCGTGTTCTTAGTGCTAACACCAGGTGTGTCCTCAGTGCTAACACTAGGTGTGTCCTCATTGCTCACACCAGGTGTGTGTTCTTATTGCTAACACCAGGTGCGTCCTCATTGCTCACACCAGGTGTGTCCTCATTGCTCACACCAGGTGTGTATTCTTAGTGCTAACACCAGGTGTGTCCTTAGTGCTAACACCAGGTGTGTGTTCTCAGTGCTAATACCAGGTGTGTCCTCAGTGCTAACACCAAGTGTGTGTTCTTAGTGCTAATACCAGGTGTGTCCTCATTGCTAACACCAGGTGTGTCCTCAGTGCTAACACCAGGTGTGTCCTTAGTGCTAACACCAGGTGTGTCTTCAGTGCTAACACCAGGTGTGTGTCCTCAGTGCTAACACCAGGTGTGTCCTCAGTGCTAACACCAGGTGTTTTCTCAGTGCTAACACCAGGTGTGTCCTCAGTGCTAACACCAGGTGTGTCCTCAGTGTTAACACCATGTGTGTGTTCTTAGTGCTAACGTCAGGTGTGTCCTCAGTGCTAACACCAGGTGTGCGTTTACTCTGCTCACACCAGGTGTGTGTTCTTAGTGCTAACACCAGGTGTGTGTTTACTCTGCTCACACCAGGTGTGTCCTCATTGCTAACACCAGGTGTGTTGCCTCAGTACTAACACCAGGTGTGTGTTCTCAGTGCTAACACCAGGTGTGTGGCCTCAGTGCTAACACCAGGTGTGTCCTCAGTGCTAACACCAGGTTTGTGTTCTTAGTGCTAACACCAGGTGTGTGTCCTCAGTGCTAACACCTGGTGTGTCCTCAGTGCTAACACCAGGTGTTTGTTTACTCTGCTCATACCAGGTGTGTGTTCTTAGTGCTAACACCAGGTGTGTCCTCAGTGCTAACACCAGGTGCGTCCTCATTGCTAACACCAGGTGTACCCTCAGTGCTAACACCAGGTGTGTCATCAGTGCTAAAACCAGGTGTGTCCTTAGTGCTAACACCAGGTGTGTCCTCAGTGCTAACACCAGGTGTGTTCTTAGTCCTAACACCAGGTGTGTCCTCATTGCTAACACCAGGTGTGTTGCCTCATTGCTAACACCGTGTGTGTGTTGCCTCAGTGCTAACACCAGGTGTGTGTTCTCAGTGCTAACACCAGATGTGTGTTCTCAATGCTAAGACCAGGTGTGTGTGTCTGTGTCGTCACTGCCCATACCAGGTGTGTGTCCTTAGTGCTCACACCAGGTGTGTGTCGTTAGTGCTAACACCAGGTGTACGTGTTTTCATTGCTAACACCAGGCATGTGTGTTTCCAGTGCTAACAACAGGTGTGTGTCCTCTGTGCTAACACCAGGTGTGTTTACTCTGCTCACACCAGGTGTGTGTCCTCAGTGCTCACACCAGGTGTGTGTCGTTAGTGCTAACACCAGGTATGTGTGTCTTCAGTGTTAACACCAGGTGTGTGTCGTCAGTCCTAACACCGGGTGTGTGTGGCGACAGTGCTAACACCAGATGTGTGTATCTCTCAGTGCTAACACCAGGAGTGTTTCGTCAGTACTAACACCAGTGTGTGTCCTCAGTGCTAACACCAGGTGTGTATCCTCAGTGCTAACACCAGGTGTGTGTTCTCAGTGTTAACACCAGGTGTGTGTGTTCTCATTGCTAATACCAGGTGTGTATCCTCAGTGCTAGCACCAGATGTGTGTGTGTCTCTCAGTGCTAACACAAGGTGTGTGTGTCTCTCAGTACTCACACCAGAAGTGTGTTCTCATTGCTAACACAAGGTGTTTGTCCTGAATGCTATCACCTGGTGTGTCTCCTCAGTGCTAATACCTGGTGTGTGTGTGTCCTCAGTGCTAACACCAGGTGTGTGTCCTCAGTGCTAACACCAGGTGTGTGTCCTCAGTGCTAACGCCAGGTGTGTGTCCTCAGTGCTAACGCCAGGTGTGTGTCCTCAGTGCTAACGCCAGGTGTGTGTCCTCAGTCCTAACACCAAGTGTATGTGTCCTCAGTGCTAACATCTGGTATGCGTCCTCAGTGCTTACACCAGGTGTGTGTCCTCAGTACTGACACCAAGTGTATGTGTCCTCAGTGCTGACACCAAGAGTGTGTTCTCATTGCTAATACCTGGTGTGTGTCCTCATGTGTCCTCAGTGCTAACACCAGTTGTCCTGCAACCCACTAATTCCGGCAGCCAGGGCAGTAACAGCCTGGCTGAGCAGCCGAGGGGGAGGGTTGACCCCGAAACACCTTCCAGGTAGACTCCAGGTAGATGGATTGTCCCAGCAGCAACATCATCATCAAGGAAACAAACACACACACACACACAAACACACACACACACACACACACACACACACACACACACACACACACACACACACACACACACACACACACACACTACCACACACACTACCACACACACTACCACACACACTACCACACACACTACCACACACACACACACACACACACACACACACACACACACACACACACACACACACAACACACTACCATACACACTACCACACGCACACACACACACACACACACACACACACACACACACACACACACACACACACACACACACACACTACCACACACACTACCACACACACTACCACACACACTACCACACACACTACCACACACACTACCACACACACACACACACACACACACACACACACACACACACACACACACACACACAACACACTACCATACACACTACCACACGCACACACACACACACACACTACCACACACACTACCACACACACTACCACACACACTACCACACACACTACCACACACACGCACACACACACACACACACACACACACACACACACACACACACACACACACACACTTCTCGTACCTAGTAGCGACCAGGGAAGAGGCTGTAACTTGACCTCTGTGCACACACATAGCTGAGTACATACACATACAGGTGAGTACTGCATTAATAACACATCAGCAGTGCAGACACATGCAGTCCACCCATCCTTCTCCTGCTTGTGTTGCCTCAGGCTGAGTCTCCGTCACTCAGGCTGAGTCTCCGTCACACAGGCTGAGTCTCCGTCACTCAGGCTGAGTCTCCGTCACACAGGCTGAGTCTCCGTCACTCAGGCTGAGTCTCCGTCACACAGGCTGAGTCTCCGTCACTCAGGCTGAGTCTCCGTCACTCACGATAAGCACTCGACCTCTCACGACCTTTCCTAATCGTTCAACGAGTGTCTTTCTTATTCTGCCAGATCTCTCGTTAATAGTCGGGATGACTTGTTAACTTTATATCCTCGATAATTAAGAGATCCTTCAGTGTTTTATTTATTTATTTCATGTAGATATTATCAAGTGTTATTTACTGGCCATCTAGAAGTTTATCTCTCCACAGCTCTAGCTCCTGGCCTCAGAATTTGTGATGCTGGTTGATTCATTGTCTCCCTCCCCTCTGGCCTGTAGGGTGGTACACAGCCTCTGGTCTCCAGGGTGTACACAGCCTCTGGTCTCCAGGGTGTACACAGCCTCTGGCCTCCAGGGTGTACACAGCCTCTGGCCTCCAGGGTGTACACAGCCTCTGGCCTCCAGGGTGGTACACAGCCTCTGGTCTCCAGGGTGGTACACAGCCTCTGGTCTCCAGGGTGTACACAGCCTCTGGTCTCCAGGGTGTACACAGCCTCTGGTCTCCAGGGTGTACACAGCCTCTGGCCTCCAGGGTGGTACACAGCCTCTGGTCTCCAGGGTGGTACACAGCCTCTGGTCTCCAGGGTGGTACACAGCCTCTGGTCTCCAGGGTGTACACAGCCTCTGGTCTCCAGGGTGTACACAGCCTCTGGCCTCCAGGGTGTACACAGCCTCTGGCCTCCAGGGTGTACACAGCCTCTGGCCTCCAGGGTGGTACACAGCCTCTGGTCTCCAGGGTGGTACACAGCCTCTGGTCTCCAGGGTGTACACAGCCTCTGGCCTCCAGGGTGGTACACAGCCTCTGGCCTCCAGGGTGTACACAGCCTCTGGCCTCCAGGGTGTACACAGCCTCTGGTCTCCAGGGTGGTACACAGCCTCTGGCCTCCAGGGTGGTACACAGCCTCTGGCCTCCAGGGTGGTACACAGCCTCTGGCCTGTAGGGTGGTACACAGCCTCTGGCCTCCAGGGTGTACACAGCCTCTGGTCTCCAGGGTGGTACACAGCCTCTGGCCTCCAGGGTGGTACACAGCCTCTGGCCTCCAGGGTGTACACAGCCTCTGGCCTGTAGGGTGTACACAGCCTCTGGCCTCCAGGGTGTACACAGCCTCTGGCCTCCAGGGTGGTATACAGCCTCTGGCCTCCAGGGTGTACACAGCCTCTGGCCTCCAGGGTGTACACAGCCTCTGGCCTCCAGGGTGTACACAGCCTCTGGCCTCCAGGGTGTACACAGCCTCTGGCCTCCAGGGTGGTACACAGCCTCTGGCCTCCAGGGTTGTACACAGCCTCTGGCCTCCAGGGTGGTACACAGCCTCTGGTCTCCAGGGTGGTACAGCCTCTGGCCTCCAGGGTGTACACAGCCTCTGGCCTGTAGGGTGGTACACAGCCTCTGGCCTCCAGGGTGGTACACAGCCTCTGGCCTCCAGGGTGTACACAGCCTCTGGCCTCCAGGGTGTACACAGCCTCTGGCCTCCAGGGTGTACACAGCCTCTGGTTTCCAGGGTGTACACAGCCTCTGGCCTCCAGGGTGGTACACAGCCTCTGGCCTCCAGGGTGGTACACAGCCTCTGGCCTCCAGGGTGGTACACAGCCTCTGGTCTCCAGGGTGGTACAGCCTCTGGCCTCCAGGGTGTACACAGCCTCTGGCCTCCAGGGTGGTACACAGCCTCTGGTCTCCAGGGTGTACACAGCCTCTGGCCTGTAGGGTGGTACACAGCCTCTGGCCTCCAGGGTGTACACAGCCTCTGGTCTCCAGGGTGTACACAGCCTCTGGCCTGTAGGGTGGTACACAGCCTCTGGCCTCCAGGGTGGTACACAGCCTCTGGCCTCCAGGGTGGTACACAGCCTCTGGCCTCCAGGGTGGTACACAGCCTCTGGTCTTCAGGGTGGTACAGCCTCTGGCCTCCAGGGTGTACACAGCCTCTGGCCTCCAGGGTGTACACAGCCTCTGGTCTCCAGGGTGTACACAGCCTCTGGCCTGTAGGGTGGTACACAGCCTCTGGCCTCCAGGGTGTACACAGCCTCTGGTCTCCAGGGTGTACACAGCCTCTGGCCTGTAGGGTGGTACACAGCCTCTGGCCTGTAGGGTGGTACACAGCCTCTGGCCTCCAGGGTGTACACAGCTTCTGGCCTCCAGGGTGTACACAGCCTCTGGTCTCCATGGTGTACACAGCCTCTGGCCTCCAGGGTGGTACACAGCCTCTGGCCTCCAGGGTGGTACACAGCCTCTGGCCTCCAGGGTGGTACACAGCCTCTGGTCTCCAGGGTGGTACAGCCTCTGGCCTCCAGGGTGTACACAGCCTCTGGCCTCCAGGGTGGTACACAGCCTCTGGTCTCCAGGGTGGTACAGCCTCTCGCCTCCAGGGTGTACACAGCCTCTGGCCTCCAGGGTGGTACACAGCCTCTGGCCTCCAGGGTGGTACAGCCTCTGGCCTCCAGGGTGTACACAGCCTCTGGCCTCCACGGTGGTACAGAGCCTCTGGTCTCCAGGGTGTACACAGCCTCTGGTCTCCAGGGTGTACACAGCCTCTGGCCTCCAGGGTGGTACACAGCCTCTGGTCTCCAGGGTGTACACAGCCTCTGGCCTGTAGGGTGGTACACAGCCTCTGGTCTCCAGGGTGTACACAGCCTCTTGCCTCCAGGGTGGTACACAGCCTCTGGTCTCCAGGGTGGTACACAGCCTCTGGTCTCCAGGGTGGTACAGCCTCTGGCCTCCAGGGTGTACACAGCCTCTGGCCTCCAGGGTGGTACACAGCCTCTGGTCTCCAGGGTGTACACAGCCTCTGGTCTCCAGGGTGTACACAGCCTCTGGCCTCCAGGGTGGTACACAGCCTCTGGTTTCCAGGGTGTACACAGCCTCTGGCCTGTAGGGTGGTACACACCCTCTGGTCTCCAGGGTGTACACAGCCTCTGGCCTAAAGGGTGGTACACAGCCTCTGGTCTCCAGGGTGGTACACAGCCTCTGGTCTCCAGGGTGGTACAGCCTCTGGCCTCCAGGGTGTACACAGCCTCTGGCCTCCAGGGTGGTACACAGCCTCTGGTCTCCAGGGTGTACACAGCCTCTGGTCTCCAGGGTGTACACAGCCTCTGGCCTCCAGGGTGGTACACAGCCTCTGGTCTCCAGGGTGTACACAGCCTCTGGCCTGTAGGGTGGTACACAGCCTCTGGTCTCCAGGGTGGTACACAGCCTCTGGCCTACAGGGTGGTACACAGCCTCTGGTCTCCAGGGTGGTACACAGCCTCTGGCCTCCAGGGTGGTACACAGCCTCTGGCCTCCAGGGTGGTACACAGCCTCTGGTCTCCAGGGTGTACACAGCCTCTGGTCTCCAGGGTGGTACACAGCCTCTGGCCTCCAGGGCGTACACAGCCTCTGGTCTCCAGGGTGGTACACAGCCTCTGGTCTCCAGGGTGGTGCACAGCCTCTGACCTGTAGGGTGGTAAACAGCCTCTGACCTCCAGGGTGTACACAGCCTCTGGTCTCCAGGGTGGTACACAGCCTCTGGCCTCCATGGTGTACACAGCCTCTGGTCTCCACGGTGTACACAGCCTCTGGTCTCCAGGGTGGTACAAAGCCTCTGGCCTCCAGGGTGTACACAGCCTCTGGTCTCCACGGTGTACACAGCCTCTGGTCTCCAGGGTGGTACACAGCCTCTGGCCTCCAGGGAGGTACACAGCCTCTGGCCTCCAGGGTGTACACAGCCTCTGGTCTCCAGGGTGTACACAGCCTCTGGCCTTCAGGGTGTACACAGCCTCTGGTCTCCAGGGTGGTACACAGCCTCTGGTCTCCAGGGTGGTACACAGCCTCTGGTCTCCAGGGTGTACACAGCCTCTGGTCTCCAGGGTGTACACAGCCTCTGGTCTCCAGGGTGGTACACAGCCTCTGGCCTCCAGGGTGGTACACAGCCTCTGGCCTCCAGGGTGGTACACAACCTTTGGCCTCCAAGGTGGTACACAGCCTCTGGTCTCCAGGGTGTACACAGCCTCTGGTCTCCAGGGTGTACACAGCCTCTGGTCTCCAGGGTGGTACACAAACTCTGGCCTCCAGGGTGGTACACAGCCTCAAGCCTCCAGGGTGGTACACAGCCTCTGGCCTCCAGGGTGTACACAACCTCTGGTCTCCAGGGTGTATACAGCCTCTGGTCTCCAGGGTGTACACAGCCTCTGGCCTCCAGGGTGGTACACAAACTCTTGCCTCCAGGGTGGTACACAAACCCTGGCCTCCAGGGTGGTACACGAACTCTGGCCTCCAGGGTGGTACACAAACTCTGGCCTCCAGGGTGGTACACAAACTCTGGCCTCCAGGGTGGTACACAAACTCTGGCCTCCAGGGTGGTACACAAACTCTGGCCTCCAGGGTGGTACACAAACTCTGGCCTCCAGGGTGGTACACAAACTCTGGCCTCCAGGGTGGTACACAAACTCTGGCCTCCAGGGTGGTACACAAACTCTGGCCTCCAGGGTGGTACACAAACTCTGGCCTCCAGGGTGGTACACAAACTCTGGCCTCCAGGGTGGTACACAAACTCTGGCCTCCAGGGTGGTACACAAACTCTGGCCTCCAGAGTGGTACACAAACTCTGGCCTCCAGGGTGGTACACAAACTCTGGCCTCCAGGGTGGTACACAAACTCTGGCCTCCAGGGTGGTACACAAACTCTGGCCTCCAGGGTGGTACACAAACTCTGGCCTCCAGGGTGGTACACAAACTCTGGCCTCCAGGGTGGTACACAAACTCTGGCCTCCAGGGTGGTACACAAACTCTGGCCTCCAGGGTGGTACACAAACTCTGGCCTCCAGAGTGGTACACAAACTCTGGCCTCCAGGGTGGTACACAAACTCTGGCCTCCAGGGTGGTACACGAACTCTGGCCTCCAGGGTGGTACACAAACTCTGGCCTCCATGGTGGTACACAAACTCTGGCCTCCAGGGTGGTACACAAACTCTGGCCTCCAGGGTGGTACACAAACTCTGGCCTCCAGGGTGGTACACAAACTCTTGCCTCCAGGGTGGTACACAAACTCTGGCCTCCAGGGTGGTACACAAACTCTGGCCTCCAGGGTGGTACACAAACTCTGGCCTCCAGGGTGGTACACCCAACTCTGGCCTCCAGGGTGGTACACAAACTCTGGCCTCCAGTGTGGTACACGAACTCTGGCCTCCAGGGTGGTACACGAACTCTGGCCTCCATGGTGGTACACAAACTCTGGCCTCCAGGGTGGTACACAAACTCTGGCCTCCAGGGTGGTACACAAACTCTGGCCTCCAGGGTGGTACACAAACTCTGGCCTCCAGGGTGGTACACAAACTCTGGCCTCCAGGGTGGTACACAAACTCTGGCCTCCAGGGTGGTACACAAACTCTGGCCTCCAGGGTGGTACACAAACTCTGGCCTCCAGGGTGGTACACAAACTCTGGCCTCCAGGGTGGTACACGAACTCTGGCCTCCATGGTGGTACACAAACTCTGGCCTCCAGGGTGGTACACAAACTCTGGCCTCCAGGGTGGTACACAAACTCTGGCCTCCAGGGTGGTACACAAACTCTGGCCTGCAGGGTGGTACACAAACTCTGGCCTCCAGGGTGGTACACAAACTCTGGCCTCCAGGGTGGTACACAAACTCTGGCCTCCAGGGTGGTACACAAACTCTGACCTCCAGGGTGATACACAAACTCTGGCCTCCAGGGAGGTACACAAACTCTGGCCTCCAGGGTGGTACACAACCTCTGGCCTCCAGGGTGGTACACAAACTCTGGCCTCCAGGGTGGTACACAAACTCTGGCCTCCAGGGTGGTACACAAACTCTGGCCTCCAGGGAGGTACACAAACTCTGGCCTCCAGGGTGGTACACAAACTCTGGCCTCCAGGGTGGTACACAAACTCTGGCCTCCAGTGTGGTACACAAACTCTGGCCTCCAGGGTGGTACACAAACTCTGGCCTCCAGGGTGGTACACAAACTCTGGCCTCCAGGGTGGTACACAAACTCTGGCCTCCAGGGTGGTACACAAACTCTGGCCTCCAGGGAGGTACACAAACTCTGGCCTCCAGGGTGGTACACGAACTCTGGCCTCCAGGGTGGTACACAAACTCTGGCCTCCAGGGAGGTACACAAACTCTGGCCTCCAGGGTGGTACACAAACTCTGGCCTCCAGGGTGGTACACAAACTCTGGCCTCCAGGGTGGCACACAAACTCTGGCCTCCAGGGTGGTACACAAACTCTGGCCTCCAGGGTGGTACACAAACTCTGGCCTCCAGGGTGGTACACAAACTCTGGCCTCCAGGGTGGTACACAAACTCTGGCCTCCAGGGTGGTACACAAACTCTGGCCTCCAGGGTGGTACACAAACTCTGGCCTCCAGGGTGGTACACAAACTCTGGCCTCCAGGGTGGTACACAAACTCTGTCCTCCAGGGTGGTACAGAAACTCTGGCCTCCAGGGTGGTACTCAAACTCTGGCCTCCAGGGTGGTACACAAACTCTGGCCTCCAGGGTGGTACACAAACTCTGGCCTCCAGGGTGGTACACAAACTCTGGCCTCCAGGGTGGTACACAAACTCTGGCCTCCAGAGTGGTACACAAACTCTGGCCTCCAGGGAGGTACACAAACTCTGGCCTCCAGGGTGGTACACAACCTCTGGCCTCCAGGGTGGTACACAAACTCTGGCCTCCAGGGAGGTACACAAACTCTTGCCTCCAGGGTGGTACACAAACTCTGGCCTCCTGGGTGGTACACAAACTCTGGCCTCCAGGGTGGTACACAAACTCTGGCTTCCAGGGTGGTACACAAACTCTGGCGTCCAGGGTGGTACACAAACTCTGGCCTCCAGGGTGGTACACAAACTCTGGCCTCCAGGGTGGTACACAAACTCTGGCCTCCAGGGTGGTACACAAACTCTGGCCTCCAGGGTGGTACACAAACTCTGGCCTCCAGAGTGGTACACAAACTCTGGCCTCCAGGGAGGTACACAAACTCTGGCCTCCAGGGTGGTACACAACCTCTGGCCTCCAGGGTGGTACACAAACTCTGGCCTCCAGGGAGGTACACAAACTCTGGCCTCCAGGGTGGTACACAAACTCTGGCCTCCAGGGTGGTACACAAACTCTGGCCTCCAGTGTGGTACACAAACTCTGGCCTCCAGGGTGGTACACAAACTCTGGCCTCCAGGGTGGTACACAAACTCTGGCGTCCAGGGTGGTACACAAACTCTGGCCTCCAGGGTGGTACACAAACTCTGGCCTCCAGGGTGGTACACAAACTCTGGCCTCCAGGGTGGTACACAAACTCTGGCCTCCAGGGTGGTACACAAACTCTGGCCTCCAGGGTGGTACACAAACTCTGGCCTCCAGGGTGGTACACAAACTCTGGCCTCCAGGGTGGTACACAAACTCTGGCCTCCAGGGTGGTACACAAACTCTGGCCTCCAGGGTGGTACACAAACTCTGGCCTCCAGGGTGGTACACAAACTCTGGCCTCCAGAGTGGTACACAAACTCTGGCCTCCAGGGTGGTACACAAACTCTGGCCTCCAGGGTGGTACACAAACTCTGGCCTCCAGGGTGGTAGACAAACTCTGGCCTCCAGGGTGGTACACAAACTCTGGCCTCCAGGGTGGTACACAAACTCTGGCCTCCAGGGTGGTACACAAACTCTGGCCTCCAGGGTGGTACACAAACTCTGGCCTCCAGGGTGGTACACAAACTCTGGCCTCCAGGGTGGTACACAAACTCTGGCCTCCAGGGTGGTACACAAACTCTGGCCTCCAGGGTGGTACACAAACTCAGACCTCCAGGGTGGTACACAAACTCTGGCCTCCAGGGTGGTACACAAACTCTGGCCTCCAGGGTGGTACACAAACTCTGGCCTCCAGGGTGGTACACAAACTCTGGCCTCCAGGGTGGTACACGAACTCTGGCCTCCAGGGTGGTACACGAACTCTGGCGTCCAGGGTGGTACACGAACTCTGGCCTCCAGGGTGGTACACGAACTCTGGCCTCCAGGGTGGTACACAAACTCTGGCCTCCAGGGTGGTACACAAACTCTGGCCTCCAGGGTGGTACACAAACTCTGGCCTCCAGGGTGGTACACAAACTCTGGCCTCCAGGGTGGTACACAAACTCTGGCCTCCAGGGTGGTACACAAACTCTGGCCTCCAGGGTGGTACACAAACTCTGGCCTCCAGGGTGGTACACGAACTCTGGCCTCCAGGGTGGTACACGAACTCTGGCCTCCAGGGTGGTACACAAACTCTGGCCTCCAGGGTGGTACACAAACTCAGGCCTCCAGGGTGGTACACAAACTCTGGCCTCCAGGGTGGTACACAAACTCTGGCCTCCAGGGTGGTACACAAACTCTGGCCTCCAGGGTGGTACACAAACTCTGGCCTCCAGGGTGGTACACAAACTCTGGCCTCCAGGGAGGTACACAAACTCTGGCCTCCAGGGTGGTACACAAACTCTGGCCTCCAGGGTGGTACACAAACTCTGTCCTCCAGGGTGGTACACGAACTCTGGCCTCCAGGGTGGTACACGAACTCTGGCCTCCAGGGTGGTACACGAACTCTGGCCTCCAGGGTGGTACACGAACTCTGGCCTCCAGGGTGGTACACAAACTCAGGCCTCCAGGGTGGTACACAAACTCTGGCCTCCAGGGTGGTACACAAACTCTGGCCTCCAGGGTGGTACACAAACTCTGGCCTCCAGGGTGGTACACAAACTCTGGCCTCCAGGGTGGTACACAAACTCTGGCCTCCAGGGTGGTACACAAACTCTGGCCTCCAGGGTGGTACACAAACTCAGGCCTCCAGGGAGGTACACAAACTCTGGCCTCCAGGGTGGTACACAAACTCTGGCCTCCAGGGTGGTACACAAACTCTGGCCTCCAGGGTGGTACACAAACTCTGGCCTCCAGGGTGGTACACAAACTCTGGCCTCCAGGGAGGTACACAAACTCTGGCCTCCAGGGTGGTACACAAACTCTGGCCTCCAGGGAGGTACACAAACTCTGGCCTCCAGGGTGGTACACAAACTCTGGCCTCCAGGGTGGTACACAAACTCTTGCCTCCAGGGTGGTACACAAACTCTGGCCTCCAGAGTGGTACACAAACTCTGGCCTCCAGGGAGGTACACAAACTCTGGCCTCCAGGGTGGTACACAAACTCTGGCCTCCAGGGTGGTACACAAACTCTGGCCTCCAGGGTGGTACACAAACTCTGGCCTCCAGGGTGGTACACAAACTCTGGCCTCCAGGGTGGTACACGAACTCTGGCCTCCAGGGTGGTACACAAACTCTGGCCTCCAGGGTGGTACACAAACTCTGGCCTCCAGGGTGGTACACAAACTCTGGCCTCCAGGGAGGTACACAAACTCTGGCCTCCAGGGTGGTACACAAACTCTGGCCTCCAGGGTGGTACACGAACTATGGCCTCCAGGGTGGTACACAAACTCTGGCCTCCAGGGTGGTACACAAACTCTGGCCTCCAGGGTGGTACACAAACTCTGGCCTCCAGGGTGGTACACAAACTCTGGCCTCCAGGGTGGTACACAAACTCTGGCCTCCAGGGTGGTACACAAACTCTGGCCTCCAGGGTGGTACACAAACTCTGGCCTCCAGGGAGGTACACAAACTCTGGCCTCCAGGGTGGTACACGAACTCTGGCCTCCAGGGTGGTACACAAACTCTGGCCTCCAGGGTGGTACACGAACTCTGGCCTCCAGGGTGGTACACAAACTCTGGCCTCCAGGGTGGTACACAAACTCTGGCCTCCAGGGTGGTACACAAACTCTGGCCTCCAGGGTGGTACACAAACTCTGGCCTCCAGGGTGGTACACAAACTCTGGCCTCCAGGGTGGTACACGAACTCTGGCCTCCAGGGTGGTACACAAACTCTGGCCTCCAGGGTGGTACACAAACTCTGGCCTCCAGGGTGGTACACAAACTCTGGCCTCCAGGGAGGTACACAAACTCTGGCCTCCAGGGTGGTACACAAACTCTGGCCTCCAGGGAGGTACACAAACTCTGGCCTCCAGGGTGGTACACAAACTCTGGCCTCCAGGGTGGTACACAAACTCTGGCCTCCAGGGTGGTACACAAACTCTGGCCTCCAGGGTGGTACACAAACTCTGGCCTCCAGGGAGGTACACAAACTCTGGCCTCCAGGGAGGTACACAAACTCTGGCCTCCAGGGTGGTACACAAACTCTGGCCTCCAGGGTGGTACACAAACTCTGGCCTCCAGGGTGGTACACAAACTCTGGCCTCCAGGGAGGTACACAAACTCTGGCCTCCAGGGTGGTACACAAACTCTGGCCTCCAGGGTGGTACACAAACTCTGGCCTCCAGGGAGGTACACAAACTCTGGCCTCCAGGGTGGTACACAAACTCTGGCCTCCAGGGTGGTACACAAACTCTTGCCTCCAGGGAGGTACACAAACTCTGGCCTCCAGGGTGGTACACAAACTCTGGCCTCCAGGGTGGTACACAAACTCTGGCCTCCAGGGTGGTACACAAACTCTGGCCTCCAGGGTGGTACACAAACTCTGGCCTCCAGGGTGGTACACAAACTCTGGCCTCCAGGGTGGTACACAAACTCTGGCCTCCAGGGAGGTACACAAACTCTGGCCTCCAGGGTGGTACACAAACTCTGGCCTCCAGGGTGGTACACAAACTCTGGCCTCCAGGGTGGTACACAAACTCTGGCCTCCAGGGTGGTACACAAACTCTTGCCTCCAGGGTGGTACACAAACTCTGGCCTCCAGGGTGGTACACAAACTCTGGCCTCCAGGGTGGTACACAAACTCTGGCCTCCAGGGTGGTACACAAACTCTGGCCTCCAGGGTGGTACACAAACTCTGGCCTCCAGGGAGGTACACAAACTCTGGCCTCCAGGGTGGTACACAAACTCTGGCCTCCAGGGTGGTACACAAACTCTTGCCTCCAGGGTGGTACACAAACTCTGGCCTCCAGGGTGGTACACAAACTCTGGCCTCCAGGGTGGTACACAAACTCTGGCCTCCAGGGTGGTACACAAACTCTGGCCTCCAGGGTGGTACACAAACTCTGGCCTCCAGGGTGGTACACAAACTCTGGCCTCCAGGGTGGTACACAAACTCTTGCCTCCAGGGTGGTACACAAACTCTGGCCTCCAGGGTGGTACACAAACTCTGGCCTCCAGGGTGGTACACAAACTCTGGCCTCCAGGGTGGTACACAAACTCTGGCCTCCAGGGTGGTACACAAACTCTGGCCTCCAGGGTGGTACACAAACTCTGGCCTCCAGGGTTGTACACAACCTTTCACTTGTCTACGTCTTCATTACTTTTCTGAGGTACAATTAGTGTTTGTGTGTACTCACCTGGTTGTGGTTGAAGGGGTCGATTCACAGCTCCTTGCCCCTCCTCTTCACTTGCTGATGCTTGGTCACTCTTCCTGCTCCATGAGCTTTATCATACCTCTTCTTAGAGCTATGTATGGATCCTCTCTCCACTACATCCCTTCCCAGTCTATTCCGCTTCCTGACAACTCTCTGACTGAAAAAACGTTTCCTAACATTCCTGTGATTCATCTCAGTCTTCAAGTTCCAAGTGTGACCCCTTGTTACTGTGTCCCATCTCTGGAACATCCTGTCTCTGTCCGCCTTGTCGATTCCTCTTAGTATTTTATATGTCGTCATCATATCTCCCCTATTTCTTCTGGCTTTCAGTGTTGTCAGGTCGATTTCCCTTAACCTCTCCTCGTAGGACATACCTCTTAGCTCTGGGACTAGTCTTGTTGCAAACCTTTGCACTTTCTCTAGTTTCTTTACGTGCTTGGCTAGGTGTGGGTTCCAAACTGGTGCCGCATACTCCAATATGGGTCTAACGTACACGGTGTACAGGGTTCTGAATGATTTCTTATTAAGCTGTCGGAATGCTGTTCTGAGGTTTGCTAGGCGCCCATATGCTGCAGCCGTTATTTGGTTGATGTGCCTGGTGTTACACTCACCCCAAGATCCTTTTTCTTGAGTGAAGTTTGTAGTCTCTGGCCCCATAGACTGTACTCCGTCTGCGGTCTTCTTTGCCCTTCCTGAATATTCATGATTTTGCATTTGGTGGGGTTGAACTCCAGGAGCCAGTAGTTGGACCAGGCCTGCAGCCTGTCTAGATCCCTTTGTAGTACTGTCTGGTCCTCGTCCGATTGAATTCTTCTCATCAACTTCACATCATCTGCAAACAGGGACACCTCAGAGTCTATTCCTTCCACTATGTTATTGACAAATACCAGAAACAGCACCGGTGCTAAGACTGACTCCTGTGGAACTCCGCTTGTTACAAGTGCCCACTTTGACACCTCGCCATGCACCATGACTCACTGTTGTCTTCCTGACAGGTATTCCCTGATCCATTGTAGTGCCTTCCTTATTATCCCTGTGTGGTCCTCCAGCTTTTGCGCTAATCTCTTGTGTGGAACTGTGTCAAATGCCTCCTTACAGTCCAAGAAAATGCAATCTACCCACCTCTCTCTCTCTCTCTCTCTCTCTCTCTCTCTCTCTCTCTCTCTTGCCTTTCTACTGTCACCCTGTTATAGAACTCCAGTAGGTTTTTGACATAGGATTTTCTGTCCCTGAACCCGTGCTTGCTGTCGTTGATAAGCTCGTTCCTTTCTAGGTGCTCCACCACTTCTGATAATTTTCTCCATGACTTTGCATACGATGCCTGTCAGTGATATTGGTCTGTAGTTTAATGCTGCATGTCTGTCTCCTCTTATAAAAATTGGGAGTAAATTTACTGTTTTCCATACCTCAGGTAGCCGCCCTGTTTGGATAGATGTGTTGAAGATTATTGTTAGTAATACAGAGAGTGCCTCTGCTCCCTATCTCAGGACCCATTTTGTCCGGCCTCATCACCTTTGAGGTATCCAGCTCGCTTAGCAGCCTCTTCACCTCCTCGGTTGCATGCATTGTGTCCAGCACTTGATGGTGTACCCCACCTCTCCGTCTTTCAGGAGTTCCTTCTGTCTCCTATGTAAATACTTCTTTGATTTCATATTGAGCTCCTCACATACTTCATCGTTTCTTGTGATCTTCCCTCATTCCTTCCTCAGCCTGATTACCTGGTCCTTGACTGTTGTTTTTCTCCTGATGTAACTGTACAACAGCTTCTGGACGGACTTGGCTTTTGCTGCTATGTCATTTTCGTATTGTCGTTGGGCCTCTCCCCTTACCTGAGATATTCATTTGTGGCTCTTTGACTGCTCTCCAAATTCTCCTGGCCGTCCATACTTCTTCCATTCACTAGCACACTTGGTTTTGGCCTCTCTACACTTTGGGTAAACCAAGGGCTTTTCCTTGTGTTCTTATTTCTGTTGCCCTTGAGCACAAACCTCTCCTCTACTTCCTTGCATATTGTTGTCACATATTCCATCATCTCATTTACTGATCTCTTTGTCAGTTCTCTGTCCCAGTGAACTTCATGCAGGAAATTCTTCATGCCTGTATAGTCCCCTCTCATGTAGTTTGGCTTCATTGGTCCAGCCCTTCCTGCTTCCCTCTCCACTTGTAACTCTACTCTGTATTCGAAGCTGAGAACCACAGTGCAGATATGTCCTCAATATCTGCACTACTCAAGATGAATATTAAGTCCAGTCTTGCTGGTTCAGTCTCTCCTCTCTGTTTGGTAGCGTCCCTTACACGTTGATGCATGAGGTTTTCCAGTACCTCCTCCATCGTCTTAGCCCTCCACTTTTCTGGGCCTGCATGTGGCTCCAGGTTTTCCCAGTCAATTTCTTTGTGATTGAAGTCACCCACAATCAGCAGTTTTGCCCTGCCCACATGGGCCCTTCTGGCTGCTTCAGCCACTGTGTTTACCATCGCTCTATCTCATCATATTCTTGCCTTGGCCTCTTGCTATTCTTTGTTGGGTTATACATCACTTCATTTACCACCCTGAGACCTCCAGACTGATGTGTTCCTATTGTGTAGTCTCTTGCTTCTCCTCTGTCTTCTCTCTCCAGCTCATCAAAATCCCATTAGTTTTTGATGAGCAGTGCCACTCCTTTCCCTCTGATCCCTCTGTCTTTACTCAGGTTCTGATATCAAGTTGGAAAGATGGCATGTGTTATTATTCCTGTAAGCTTGGTTTCTGTGAAAGCCATGATGTCTGGCGATGTCTATTTGATTCTTTCGTGCCCCTCCCTCCCCCCTATTCGCTATTCCATCAGCATTGGTGTACCATACCTTCAGTTGCCTCTCCAACACTATTCTGAGGGGTTTGTGGGTTCTGGGGAATGGGGGACCTGGCAGGGTGCTATGGGATTCTACTGCATACTGTGGGATGGGGGCTGTGAGTATGGAGTGTGTTTTCCCCATGGGGTTCTGAGGGTGGTTCTGTGGGTGTTTGCACTTGTTGCTATGCCCGGCTCTGGTTGTCCTCTGCTGAGTCTGTCCTTGTCTCTCATTCTAGCCCCTTTCATTTCTGTGTTCTCTCCCTCAGCTGTTGTCATTCTGTTCTCATTCTGTTGCACTCTAGGAACACCCTCCTGTGTGTTTATGATTGCTTCAGCCATGGTTTCTCCTGCAGGATCCTGTTCCTCACTGTTTCTGTTTTGAGAATCGATTTGATGGGCCGATTTCTCCCCTTCAAGTACCCCTCTAACTCTTTGATGATGTTTCCACTCTCTTAATTTTCGTGGTGGGTGTGTGTGTACTCACCTATTTGTGGTTGCAGGGGTCGATTCACATCCCTGTAACTGCTTGTTGCTGTGTCCCATCTCTGAAACATCCTGTCCCTATCCACCCCATCAATTCCTCTCGGTATTTTATATGTCGTTATCATGTCCCCCCATCCCGCCTGTCTTCCAGTGTTGTCAGGTTGAGTTCCCTGTAAGCTCTCCTTGTCGGACATGCCCCTTACCTCCAGAACTAGTCTTGTTGCAAACTTTTGCACTTTCTGTAATTTCTTGGCATGATTGACCAGGTGTGGGTTCTATACTGGTGCTGCATTCTCCAACATTGGCCTGACGTTTATGCTCTACAGTGTCTTGTATGACCTTACTTAGGTGTCGAATAACTGTTCTCATGTTTGCCAAGCGCATATGTGCTGCAGCAGTTATTTGGTTGATGTGGTCCTCAGGAGATGTTGTCGGTATGATGCTCACCCCAAAATCCTTTACCCTTTTCCTTGAATGAGGTTTGCAGCCTTTGGTCCCCTACCGTGTACTCTATCTGCAGTTTTCTTTGACCTTCCCCAATCTTTATGACTTGGCACTTGGTGGAGTTAAACTCCAGAAGCCAGCTGCTGGACCAAACAAAGTCTGTCCAGATCCCCTTGTAATTCTTCTTGGTCCTCATCCGTTTGAATTCTCCACATTAGCTTCACATCGTCTATAAACAGAGACACCTCTTATTCTATCCCTTCCGTCATATCATTCACATATACCAGAAACAGCACCGTCCCTAGGACTGACCCTTGTGGAACCTCACTCGTCACAGGCGCTCACTCTGACACCTGGTCTCGTGTGTGTCTGTATGTGTGTGATATGTGCCTGTGTGTGCCTGTGTATGAGTCTATATGTGTACGTGGATGTGTGTGTGTGAATCTCTCACCCCCCGCCCCTCCCCACTACAAGCGTATCCCTCCAACATTCTCAATGACCATCTTAGTTCTGGCTGCTACACCCCCCACACACACACCTCTCCTCTACATCACTGCTGGGGTGGGCAGGGCTGCTGTAATCACAGGTACGTAGCAGGGAGGCGAGCCCAGGGGCGGGCGGAACGGGCGTGTGTGGGCTCCAGCTAAGTGGGCGGCGGGTGCGGGCGTCGGTGTAGCGGGGTCGGGCGTATTTACCTGACCTGACGTTGATGTCTCAATCCTGTGCGAGGTGTGTGGTGGACCAGAGAGGCGCATCCCACACACTCACACCACACCACACACACACACACACACACACACACACACACACACACACACACACACACACACACACACACACATGGACACACACACAAACACACACACCTGTCTGCTCGCCACCCTCCTCCTGGGTCTCCTACAGGAAGGGGGAACACTCCCCAAGGGTTCTACAGGATGCTATCGAGTGCTGTAGGAGGTGGTGGAGGAAGGCCCCCCCTCCCTTTTCCTCCTCCACCTCCTCTTCCTACTCCTCCTCCTCTTCCTACTCCTCCTCCTCTTCCTACTCCTCCTCCTCTTCCTACTCCCACCTCCAGGAGGAAGGCAGGGGACCCTGGCAGGGAGATACAACCCCAGCGAGGTGCAATCTGTGGTATGTCTGCCATGGCGAGTTGTGCTATCTAACCGGGGGGGGGAGGGGAGGGGGGACACGCTGGGCGACCACAGAGGAGCATTCCTCCCCCTTCCCTCTCCCCCTCCTTCACCCATCCCTCCCCCTTACCTGTCCCTCCCTCCTCTCTCTCTTGCCCAGTATCTGAGTTAAGGGTGAGTGTCGTGTGGCCGCTGCCGACTGCGGGGTCGTCCCATTGGGTCAAGACAGACGCTTCCCGCAGCAGCGCCACTAGCACCACCACCACCACCACCACCACCACCACCACCACCACCACCAGGGGCAGCAGCACCAGCACTAGCACCACCACCACCACCAGCGGCAGCAGCAGCAGCAGCAGCACCACCTCCACCACCACCACCACCACCACCAGGGGCAGCAGCACCAGCACCGCCAGCAGCAGCAGCAACACCAGCACCAGCAGCAGCATCAGCCGCAGCAGCAGCAGCACTAGCAGTAGCACCATCACTAGCACCACCACCACGACCAAAAGCGGCAGCAGCACCAGCACCGCCAGCAGCAGCAGCAACACCAGCACCAGCAACAGCCGCGGCAACAGCAGCACTAGCAGTAGCACCACCACCAGCAACACCAGCACCAGCAACAGCAGCAGAACTAGCAGCAGCGCCAGCAGCAGCACCACCACCACAACTACCAGCAGCAGTAGCATCTCTCCCGCAGATAAATGGCCCTAACGAGTCCCTGCCATAAGGGTCGCCAGCTGCTGGTTACGTGTTGCGTACCGTGGTCCTTCCCTCCTGCGGGTTGCACGCTCACTTCGACATTTTTTCGGGTGTGTTGTGAGAGGACCAGGTCGAGCATGGTGGTGGTGGTTGTGGTGGTGGTACTGGTGGTGATACTGATGGTGGTAGTGGTGGTGGTACTGATGGTGGTTAGGGTGGTGGAACTGATGGTGGTAGTGATGGTGGTACTGGTGGTGATACTGATGGTGGTAGTGATGGTGGTACTGGTGGTGATACTGATGGTGGTAGTGATGGTGGTACTGGTGGTGATACTGATGGTGGTAGTGATGGTGGTACTGGTGGTGATACTGATTGTGGTAGTGCTGGTGGTACTGGTGGTGATACTGATGGTGGTTGTGGTGGTGGTACTGGTGGTGATACTGATGGTGGTAGTGATGGTGGTACTGATGGTGGTAGTGATAGTGGTACTGGTGGTGATACTGTTGGTGGTAGTGATAGTGGTACTGGTGGTGATACTGATGGTGGTAGTGGTGGTACTGGTGGTGATACTGATGGTGGTTGTGGTGGTGGTACTGGTGGTGATACTGATCGTGGTAGTGATGGTGGTACTGGTGGTGATACTGATGGTGGTTGTGGTGGTGGTACTGGTGGTGATACTGATGGTGGTAGTGATGGTGGTACTGGTGGTGATACTGATGGAGGTAGTGATGGTGGTACTGGTGGTGATACTAATGGTGATACTGATGGTGGTAGTGATGGTGGTAGTGGTGGTACTGGTGGTGATACTGATGGTGGTTGTGGTGGTGGTACTAGTGGTGATACTGATGGTGGTAGTGATGGTGGTACTGGTGGTGATACTGATGGTGGTTGTGGTGGTGGTACTGGTGGTGATACTGATGGTGGTAGTGATGGTGGTACTGGTGGTGATACTGATGGTGGTAGTGATGGTGGTACTGGTGGTGATACTGATGGTGGTAGTGATGGTTGTACTGGTGGTGATACTGATGGTGGTAGTGGTGGTGGTACTGATGGTGGTAGTGATGGTGGTACTGATGGTGATACTGATGGTGGTAGTGATGGTGGTACTGGTGGTGATACTGATGGTGGTAGTGGTGGTGGTACTGATGGTGGTAGTGATGGTGGTACTGAGGGTGACACTCATGGTGGTAGTTTTGGTGATACTGGTGGTGATACTGATGGTGGTAGTGATGGTGGTACTGGTGGTGATACTGATGGTGGTAGTGGTGGTGGTACTGATGGTGGTAGTGATGGTGGTACTGGTGGTGATACTGATGGTGGTAGTGGTGGTGGTACTGATGGTGGTACTGAGAGTGACACTCATGGTGGTAGTTTTGGTGGTACTGGTGGTAATACTGATGGTGGTAGTGATGGTGGTACTGGCAGTGATACTGATGGTGGTAGTGATGGTGGTACCGGTGGTGATACTGATGGTGGTAGTTTTGGTGGTACTGGTGGTGATACTGATGGTGGTAGTGATGGTGGTACTGGTGGTGATACTGATGGTGGTAGTTTTGGTGGTACTGGTGGTGATACTGATGGTGGTAGTGATGGTGGTACTGGTGGTGATACTGATGGTGGTAGTGATGGTGGTACTGGTGGTGATACTGATGGTGGTAGTGATGGTAGTACTGGTGGTGATACTGATGGTGGTGGTGATGGTGGTACTGGTGGTGATACTGATGGTGGTAGTGGTGGTGGTACTGATGGTGGTACTGAGAGTGACACTCATGGTGGTAGTTTTGGTGGTACTGGTGGTAATACTGATGGTGGTAGTGATGGTGGTACTGGCAGTGATACTGATGGTGGTAGTGATGGTGGTACCGGTGGTGATACTGATGGTGGTAGTGATGGTGGTACTGGTGGTGATACTGATGGTGGTAGTGATGGTGGTACTGGTGGTGATACTGATGGTGGTAGTGATGGTGGTACTGGTGGTGATACTGATGGTGGTAGTGATGGTAGTACTGGTGGTGATACTGATGGTGGTGGTGATGGTGGTACTGGTGGTGATACTGATGGTGGTAGTGGTGGTGGTACTGATGGTGGTACTGAGAGTGACACTCATGGTGGTAGTTTTGGTGGTACTGGTGGTAATACTGATGGTGGTAGTGATGGTGGTACTGGCAGTGATACTGATGGTGGTAGTGATGGTGGTACCGGTGGTGATACTGATGGTGGTAGTTTTGGTGGTACTGGTGGTGATACTGATGGTGGTAGTGATGGTGGTACTGGTGGTGATACTGATGGTGGTAGTTTTGGTGGTACTGGTGGTGATACTGATGGTGGTAGTGATGGTGGTACTGGTGGTGATACTGATGGTGGTAGTGATGGTGGTACTGGTGGTGATACTGATGGTGGTAGTGATGGTGGTACTGGTGATACTGATGGTGGTAGTGCTGGTGGTACTAGTGGTGATACCGATGGTGGTAGTGCTGGTGGTACTGGTGGTGATACTGATGGTGGTAGTGATGGTGGTACTGGTGGTGATACTGATGGTGATACTGATGGTGGTAGTGGTGGTGGTACTGATGGTGGTACTGATGGTGGTACTGAGGGTGATACTGATGGTGGTAGTGATGGTGGTACTGGTGGTGATACTAATGGTGGTAGTGATGATTGAAGTGGTGGTGATACTGATGGTGGTAGTGGTGCTGATACTGATGGTGGTAGTGATGATGGTACTGGTGATGATATTGATGGTGGTAGTGATGGTGGTACTAGTGGTGATACTGATGGTGGTAGTGATGATGGTACTGGTGGTGATACTGATGGTGGTAGTTGTGGTGATACTGATGGCGGTAGTGATTGTGGTACTGGTGGTGATACTAATGGTGGTAGTGATGATTGAAGTTGTGGTGATACTGATGGTGGTAGTGGTGGTGATACTGATAGTGGTAGTGATGATGGTACTGGTGATGATACTGATGGTTGTAGTGATGGTGGTACTGGTGGTGATACTGATTGTTATAGTGATGGTGGTACTGGTGGTGGTGGTACTAGTGGTGGTACTGGTGGTGGTACTGATGGTGGCACTGGTGGTGGTACTGGTGGTGGCACTGGTGGTGGTACTGGTGGTGGTACTGGTGGTGGTACTGGTACTGGTGGTGGTACTGGTACTGGTGGTGGTACTGGTACTGGTGGTGGTACTGGTGGTGGTACTGGTGGTGGTACTGGTGGTTATTACAACCCAGGATTCCAAATGGCCTGTTATCCCGGGTGTAATGGGAGCAAAATAAACACAGCAGAAAAAGTTTAGACTTACATTATCCTTCACCAATTTAGAACAGCAATATGTACACTATGTACAGTGATAAGTATAGTGCACTCCACGGTAAGCAAGGCAGAAATAGAAGCCACAAGATAGCAGACCGTGCTTCAACCAGCTCTAGAATGGGAATGACAAGGGCAGACAGGAGAGCGGTACCCACATAACCTCTGCGATTGCCAAAACCATCTTCTTATTGGCTAGAACCTGGTCACTAGTTGAACGACGGGGCCCCATCATCAACTCTTAGCAACCTGGTTCACTGGTTGGGGGAGATAGCCTGTAAATGAGGGTGTGTACATGCGCGGTTACGTACTCTTTGCATGCCACACCCCCACCCCGAGAAGGCTCAGGATTAGGCTGCCACCTCCCAGTGGTAACCGTGCCGCCATGGCACAAAATAATGGGACCGCCTTTCCTCTCCACCATCCAACTCTTAGATAGAGCTCAGCTTTTCTCGTGACCAAAAGCCAAACCCTAAACTTAGAGCGAGACAGCGGTCAGACAGGCTAGCATAGGTCCAAGATACAGGCGGACGGTAGCCCGCATCCCCTCACTAAAAAAAAAACCCACAGACTCCAGCAGGTTATCAATCAGAATAAGCTGCACCAGCTCCTCAAAGGTAGAGACACCACTTGCTTTATACCAGCTGGTAAAAGCTTTGGTTTGCTGTCTCACAAAGTCCACTAGGGATTGACCAAGCTGCCGCCTGCTTAATTTAAAATTCTTTCTGTATTTGGCTGGGATACATGTATATGCTCCCAACACTGTGGTCTTCACTACTTGATAATCAGAAAATTCAGCGTCATTTAATACTGACGTAAATTCCTGTGCCTTACCCAATAATGCTGTATGAACCAACGATGCCCAATGCTGTTCCGGCCACCTCAAGGCTCGAGCCTGATTTTCGAAGCTTTCGAAAAATTGTTCTGGTTCGGCCTCATTGAAGCGGGGAACAAGCTGTACTGCTTTTTGTAAACTAAAATCATTTACAGAATGCGAAAACTGCCTCCTTTCTCTTTTCCTATCATATTCTTCCCTTGCGAATGCTCTCTGTTCCCTAGTTTGCTCAAGATTGAGTTTTGCCAGCTCAAGTGCCAACGATGCTGATTTACCTTGAGACAACCCAGCTGCACTATATTGACCATTTTGCTTCGTAGGTGTATCATCTTCCTCCTGCGAGAACATTGTAGTTTTTGCCCTAGCTCCCGTAGAGGGAGGAGTCTGATGTGCCATCTCTTCTTCTATAAGTTTGTCAGCAATCAGTGAACACAGTTGCGCAGCTGTGAGAGTGCATTTGTATTTAATGCCAATGGAACGAGCAATTTGCCAACAACGTTGTAGGAACAATTTAGGTAGGTTATGCAAAGTATATGCCGACACCAGACGTCTGACTCGTCTAGGTGGCATAAGTTATTCGCTATGCACAGTACGATTGCAGAATACCCGAACGTAACACGTTAATTTGCAGAACACGCTTAGCTATGCACAGTACGATTGCAGAATACGCATACAAGCAAAGCAGACTTCAAAATTCTCCACACCGAACAGGCTAGTAACAACTGACTCGCAAAATTTGTAAAGCAATGCCAGACAGCTACACTGTTCTAGAAGATTGACCGTAGCAAAGCGAGCACACCGAACAAGCTAGTAGCGAGCTGTTGAACGATCACACAATAGCAAGGCTGACCATAAAGCAACTGACACGCAAAATTTGTAAAGCGTAGGCAAAGCTAATGCAAAGCCAGACAGCAAGCTGCACAATGTTCCTGCTACGAGCTTCACCCTAAGCTCAACCGTTTCTCTAAGTCCAGCTCCAGCTCTCGGACAGGCTACCCATATTACAACCCAGGAATCCAAATGGCCTGTTATCCCGGGTGTAATGGGAGCAAAATAAACACAGCAGAAAAAGTTTAGACTTATATTATCCTTCACCAATTTAGAACAGCAATATATACACTATGTACAGTGATAAGTACAGTGCACTCCACGGTAAGCAAGGCAGAATAGAAGCCACAAGATAGCAGACCGTGCTTAACCAGCTCTAGAATGGGAATGACAAGGGCAGACAGGAGAGCGGTACCCACATAACCTCTGCGATTGCCAAAACCATCTTCTTATTGGCTAGAACCTGGTCACTAGTTGAACGATGGGGCCCCATCATCAACTCTTAGCAACCTGGTTCGCTGGTTGGGGGTGATAGCCTGTAAATGAGGGTGTGTACATGCGCCGAATAAAGGTTACGTACTCTTTGCATGCCACACTCCAGAAGAAGGCTGCACAGACCAACTAACTGACATTAGTACAAATCCCATAGATTTCGAAAAAGAAATGGAAAACATGCCCACTCACTCAGCACCTGGATCAGATTCATGGAATGCTCTATTTATAAAGAAGTGCAAAGTACCACTAGCACGAGCCCTCAGTATTCTTTGGAGAAAGAGCTTAGATCTAGGTGAAATACCAGAGGCCTTAAAGAGTGCAGACATAGCTCCTTTGCATAAGGGAGGTAGTAGAGCACAAGCTAAAAATTACAGACCAGTAGCCCTAACCTCTCACATCATAAAAATCTTCGAAAGAGTGATGAGACGGCAGGTTACAAATTTCATGGACCAGCACAACCAACATAACCAGAACCAGCATGGTTTTAGAGCAGGACGATCATGTCTTTCACAGCTGCTGAACCATTATGACAAAATTACGGAGGCACTGGAAGACGACCAAAACGCAGATGTGATTTACACAGATTTTGAAAAATGCGATCATGGAGGCCATGGGCATTACAGGGAAGGTAGGCAGATGGATTTTTGGGTTCTTAACACACAGAACACAAAAACTAGTAGTAAACAGAGCAAGATGCAGCATCAGCGAGGTAAAAAGCTCAATGCCCCAAGGCACTGTCCTGGCACCCCTGTTCTGCAGAGGTGCCAGGACAGTACCTTGGGGCACTGAGCTTTTTACCTCGCTGATGCTGGATCTTGCTCTGTTTACTACTAGTTTTTTACAAATTTTATGGACTAGCACAACCAGCAGTGTCCTGGCACTTCTGCTGTTTCTCATCCTCATAGCAGACATAGATAAAAACACCTGGCACACTTTTGCATCATCATTTGCAGATGACACTAAAATAAGCATGAAAGTCAGTACGGTAGAGGACACTGAAAAATTACAGGAAGACATAAACAAGGTTTTCCAGTGGGCAGTGGAGAACACCATGACGTTCACTGGTGATAAGTTCCAGCTGCTTAGGTATGGAAAGAATGAAGAACTCAAAAGGAACACTATATACAAAACTCAAGAGGGTCACCAAATAGAACAAAAAGAAAACGTGAAAGATCTGGGAATAATTATGTCAGCGGACCTTTCCTTTACAGAACATAATAAGACAAAAATCACGACAGCCAGGAAGATGACGGGGTGGGTATTGAGAACTTTCAAAACAAGAGAAATAATGCCGATAGTGACACTCTTCAAATCGCTTGTGCTCCCTCACTTAGAATATTGCTCAGTGTTGACGGCCCCGGTCAAAGCAGGAGAAATATCAGAGCTGGAACAAATACAGACATCGTTTACGGCTCACATTGAACCAGTAAAGCACCTAAATTACTGGGAACGCCTTCAAGTCTTGAACATGTACTCACTGGAGCGGAGGAGAGAGAGATACATAATAATATTTATCTGGAAAGTACTCGAGGGCTTGGTCCCAAATCTGCACACTGCCATAACAACATACTGGAGTGAGAGATATAGGAGGAAGTGTAAAATAAACCCAGTGAGGAGCAAGTGTGCAGTGGGGACAATAAGGGAACACTCTATCAACATCCGGGGTCCCAGACTTTTCAACGTCTTACCAGAAGATATCAGAAACACGGCTGGAACAAGTGTAGAAGCCTTCAAGTGGAAACTGGACAATTATCTTCACCAGGTGCAAGATCAACCAGGCTGTGATGGATAGGTGGAGGAGCGAGCCTCCAGCAGCAGCAGCCTGGTTGACCAGGCAAGCACCAGACGAGCCTGGCCCATGGCCGGGTTCCGAGAGTAGTGAAACTCTCTTAAACTCTTCAAAGGTACTTGTTGAGGTTTTCGCTGTTTACAAGAGTCAGGCTCGCTCATGCGGGGTTGAGTCACTCAAACTGGCAAGTGGTAGGACCCGTTAATTCCCTGTCAAGGTAGTCCAGTTAATGTGACTGTTGAGGTAGTCCAGTCAGTATGACTTTGAAGGTGGTCCAGCCAGTGTGACTGTTGTGGTCGTCCAGTCAGTGTGTCTGTTGAGCTAGTCCAGTCAGTGTAACTCTGAAGGTGCTCCAGTCAGTGTGACTTTGAAGGTGGTCCAGTCAGTGTGACTGTTGTGGTCGTCCAGTCAGTGTGTCTGTTGAGGTAGTCCAGTCAGTGTAACTCTGAAGGTGCTCCAGTCAGTGTGACTTTGAAGGTGGTTCAGTCAGCGTGACTGTTGAGGTAGTCCAGTCAGTGTGACTCTGAAGGTGGTCCAGTCAGCGTGACTGCTGAGGTAGTCCAGTCAGTGTGACGGTTGAGGTAGTCCAGTCAGTGTGACGGTTGAGGTAGTCCAGTCAGTGTGACGGTTGAGGTAGTCCAGTCAGTGTGACGGTTGAGGTCGTTCAGTCAGTGTGACTGTTGAGGTAGTCCAGTCAGTGTGACTGTTGAGGTCGTCCAGTCAGTGTGACTGTTGAGGTCGTCCAGTCTGCTTATGTGGCAGAAACCACCCTTGCCGAATAGGCCAGACTCGCTGATTCGGCTTAATTACACACACACACACACACACACACACACACACACACACACACACACACACACACACACACACACACACACACACACACACACACACACACATATACACACACACACACACACACACGCATACACACATATTAAGCTTATTACAACCCAGGAGTCCAAAAGGCCTGTTATCCTGGGTGTAAAGGGAACAAAATAAACACAGCAGAAAAACTTTTGACTTACATTATCCTTCACCAATTTAGAACAAAAGTATGTACACTATACACACTATGTACAACAATAGGTATTAGTGCACTCCACGGTAAGCAAGGCAGAATAGAAGTCACTAGACAGCAGACTGTGCTTCAACCAGCTCTAGAATGGGAATGACAAGGGCAGAGAGGTGAGTGGTACCCACATCACCTCTGCGATTGCCAAAACCATCTTCTCATTGGCTGGAACCTGGGTACTGATTGAATGACGGGGCCCCATCATCAACCCTTAGTCCCTGGTTCGCTGTTTGGGGGAGATAGCTTGTCAGTGAGGGTGTGTACATGCGCCGAATGAAGGTTACGTACTCTTTGCATGCCACAAAGCTATTTCTCCTTTACCTTCATCAAAGTATTATTCCGGTAACATTTTGAAATATCTTTTCTCCTTCTAGGTGTGCTTCCGCCTCGTCCGTATGGTGCTACCGGGCCCTCCAGCAGGAAGCCTAAGCCAAAATCAAACCAGTCGAACCTCAGTTACTCCACTCGTCAAAGAAACTGCTTCTGTGCCTGCCAGCGCCTTCTCGTGGGAGGTGAAGTACTGTGACCTCTTCTGTCCTCACTGAACGAATGGTTCCCACTAAGTCATCAGTAGATTTGATCTTACACGCTGAGACAGACGGATGCCTTCAGCCTCACCTACCTCCTGACCTGGAATCCTCACCTCTTCGAGGTCCACGTTTGATATCAGATGATGAAGTGATCATGAAGTGACCGATGCTCACCTCACCTCTCCCATTAAAGATGTGCTACGTTGTGTTGCAGATGGCGCTCCAGTTTGCAAGACGAGCCACGTTCATGATGACGAAGTATCTGAGACATTTTGTCATTCCTCGACATGCTTGTCCACCATTGTTGTGGAGTACAGTGTTGCAGGGATCAAGCAGCCTCCCAGACCTACATATTCAACTGCCAATTATATGATTCCTTAATTCCGTAACAAGGAGGTGTGTCATAACAGTATTAAGACAAAATAATGAACTTTTTTCCCTCTCATTTAATGTCCGCTCTGTTGTACTGTATAGTTACACAAAGACTGAAGTTTACAAGACTCGTCTCTGTATTTATTACCTTATGTTTTAATTCTGGGAAATTGTGTTTGCCTTTTATTTTGTTTTTATTTGTTATAGGCAAGAACTGCAGTTGCGTTGTTATTCAAATGGTCAGTATTTGTGGAAAGTGTTCAGTGAAGTACCTGTTTCTTTGCTCCCATAAGATGTTCGATGTATAAAAATTTTTATTTATGGAAGTGAAGTTTTCATAGAACGAAGTTGAATAAGACGACGGTGGTGTGAACTGCCTCCTATCTGTCACCTGCTGAACAAAATTTGAAGACTTTCTGGTCACCAACCTGACGTGGACAAAGACAGTGTCAGAGAAGTGATAGTGTTTTTCTTCTCAGTGCTACGTGTGTTGAAATGAAGTATAGACAATAAGTGTTCGCACATGTCCGCTAGCACGTAGTATGTTGTGAGTCACTTGTCTCGATCACCTACCGCAGTGACCCCATGAACGCTGACTGACCCTCTGCAGATTAGAACACCTTTTTGGTTTGTGTGCAACACTTGAAGACGTGAAGTGCAGTGTGACTCAGTGGCACGAAGCTATCAATTTATACCTCAGTACTGTAAGAGGACACTAGATGTGCGTAGCTCATCTCGCAAGGCCAGTGGATATATACAATTGAGATTATTTAATTTTTATCACGTCTTGGAGATGAGTCACGCAGTTCTCCCCTTCCTCAGCTCTTATGCCGTACGAGATCCTCCTGCAGGAATGGTCGTGGGGCGTGCGGGCGTGTACAGTCAGACGTGGGCAGCCAAGGACCATAGCGGGTGTGGTGTAACGTCCATCGGGGCCACTACCAGCCGGAACACATTCCCAGCCCTGACCACACCTCCCATGCACATACCAGAGTCTGCCTTAAAGTATCCCTAGAGAGCCATCCTTGTTAATACTCAAAGTTGGTATTGGAGAAGATAACCAGTTACTTTGTAGCTTTTGGCTGCCATGCAAATTTACCATCAGACACACTATATTAGTCATGCGAGTGAAAAATGTGCGTATATTGTTGGCTATTGTACAAAAAAAAACCCGCCATATTATAAGTGAGACTAATACTTATATTGGTGTTGTGAAGATTTAAACACAGCTCTCTCTCCCGCCTGGGCGTTAATATTGATAGGTTGTCCTCCATCAGAATTAAGAAGTGTGTGTGGTATGTGTGTTGGGAGGTTTGTGTGCTGTGGTTTGTGATGTGTCAGTGCTGTCACTTGTGCATGTATGTGTGCCTCTTAAATGAAAAATATTGTGTGTATCGTTTCATTAAATTATTGTACAATAAAGTTTAGCACCCACAGTGTGAGTCAGTGTCATTATCTGTGAAGAGTTTCACTGATGTGTGTACGTGTGTGTAGAGTATGTTATGTACGTGCGGACAAGGAGTGGTGGCTGGTTAGGTAGGTTAATTTACTGGTTAAATTTTTTTTATGTATCTCAGATGTGTTTGTTTATTTTTGTAATGATCTTGTGGTTGGTATTGTATTATTTATCGTAGTATATATTATATCGTGATGAGCTGCCAGGTGGGCCTGGCTTCAAGTGTGTGTAGGAGGCCAGGAAAAGTAACAAGATGCACCTCAGGACTAGGTTAGCTACAGTATCCACTCCCACCTCTCACACCTTCGAAATTTTGCTTGCAGTGGAAATAACTGACACCAGGTTTCTCGAAAGCGAGAGAAAAAAAAATCTTCAAATTTTACCTCTTTCATTATGTTTTGACCTATACCGGGACTCAGAGTGAAGTCATATTGTTGGGCCTTATTGAGTTGAAAGGTGTATGTTTTAGTGGCCCTTAACAGCCCTCCAGTAACAACTCCTCCAGTAACAACCCCTATAGTAACAACCTCTCCAGTGATAACCTCTCCATTAACAACCCCATCAGTAGCAACCCCACCAGTAACAACCCCTCAAGTAATAACACCTCCAGTAACAACCCTACTAGTAACAACCCCTCAATAACAACCCCCTCAGTAGCAATCATCCAATAACAACCCCTCCAGTAACAACTCAGTAACAACCACCAGTAACAACCCCCAGTAACAACCCTCAACCTCCAGTAACAGCCATCCCAGTAACAACCCCCAGTACCAACCCTCCCAATAACAACCCCCAGTAACAACCCCTAGTAACAACCCTCATTAGCAACCCTCAGTAACCCCCAGTAACAACCCTTCCAGTATCAATCCTCCCAGTAACAACTCCCAGTACCAAGCCCAGTAACAAACCCGAGTACCAACCGCAGTAACAACCCCAAGTAACAACCCCCTGATAACCTTCCCAGTAATAACCCCCAGTAAAAACCCTCCCAGTAACAACCCTCTAGTAACCCCCAGTAACAACCCCCGGTAACAACCCTCCCAGTAACAATCCTCTAGTAACAACCCCCAGTAACAACCCTCAGTAACAACCCTCAACAGCCTCCAGTAACAGCCATCCCAGTAATAACCCTACAGTAACAACCCTACAGTAACAACCCCAGTGACAACCTCCAGTAACAACCCCCAGTAACAACCCGTTCCCAGTAACAACCCCCAATGACAACCCCCAGTAACAACCCCCAGTAACAAACCCCCCAGTAACAACCTACCCCCAGTAACAAACCCCAGTAACAACCCCCTGTAACAAACCCCTATAAACCCGTCCCCAGTAACAACCCCAGTGACAACCCCCAGTAACAACCCCCAGTAACAACCCCAGTAACAACCCGTCCCCAGTAACAATCCCCCAGTGAAAACCCCCAGTAACAACCCGTCCCCAGTAACAAACCCCCAGTAACAAACCCCCCAGTAACAATCCCCAGTAACAACCACCAGTAACGCCCCCAGTGGCAACCCCTCCCCAGTGACAACCCCCAGTAACAATCCCCAGTAACAAACCCCCCAGTAACCCCTCCCCAGTAGCAACCACCAGTTACAACCCTCAGTAACAACCCTCAGTAACAACCACCCAGTAACAACCCCCAGTAGCAACCCCTCCCCAGTAACCACTCCCAGTAACAACCCGCTGTAATAAACTCCCAGTAACAACCCCTCCCTCAGTAACAACCCCCAGTGACAACCCCCAGTAACACACACCCCAGTAACAAAATCTCCCCAGTAACAGCCACCAGTGGCAACCCCCAGTAACAAATCCAGTGACTCCCCAGTAACAACCCCCAGTACCAAACCCCCCAGTAACAACCCCTCCCCAGTAACAATCTCCAGTAACAACCTGTGCACTCTCAAGACCACAGTAAAACAAATCTTAAAGTTATGTATACAATGCCGAAATAAAATTTCAACAAGTAATCTGAAAATCCGAGAAGTCAACCCTCTACTATATAATAGAAAACGTGAGGTGACGGTGTGTGTAAAGCATGGGAAGTGGATCATTAGTCCCCCTCCCTCAAGCAACTCTCTGGAACACTCAAAAATACCCCCCACCCGCTCTCCCCTCCTGATTCCCCCTCCCAAACCCCCAGGAAGCACCACTACCCCCTGACCCACGATTCCCCCTCCCCACAACCCAGGGAACACCGCTACCCCCTGACCCATGATTCCCCATCCCCAACAAGCAGGGAACACCACAACCCCGTGACCCATGACTCCCTTCCCCACCACCCAGGAAACACCACTACCCCGTGACCTACGACTCCCTTCCCCACCACCCAGGAAACACCACTACCCCCTGACCCATGACTCTCCCTCCCCACCACCCAGGAAACATTACTACCCCCTGACCCATGACTCCCCCTCCCCACCACCCAGGGAACACCACTACCCCCAGACCCATGACTCCCCATCCCCACCACCCAGGAAACACCACTACCCCCTGACCCATGACTTCCCCTCCCCACCACCCAGGAAACACTATTACCCCCTGACCCATGACTCCCCATCCCCACCACCAAGGGAACACCACTATCCCGTGACCAATGACTCCCCATCCCCACCACCCAGGAAACACCACTACCCCCTGACCCATGACTCCCCATCCCCAACACCCAGGAAACACCACTAACCCCTGACCCATGACTCCCCATCCCCACCACCCAGGGAACACCACTACCCCCTGACCCATGACTCCCCATCCCCAACACCTAGGAAACACCAATACCCCCTGACCCATGACTCCCCATCCCCAACACCTAGGAAACACCACTACCCCCTGACCCATGACTCCCCCTCCCCACCAGCCAGGAAACACCACTACCCCCTGACCCATGACTCCCCATCCCCACCACCCAGAAAAGACCACTATCCCCTGACCCATGACTCCCCCTCCCCACCACCCAGGAAACATGACTACACCCTGACCCATGACTCCCCTTCGCCACCATCCAGGAAACATCACTACCCCCTGACCCATGACTCCCCCTCCCCACCACCCAGGAAACATCACTACCCCTGACCCATGACTCCCCATCCCCACCACCCAGAAAAGACCACTATCCCCTGACCCATGACTCCCCCTCCCCACCACCCAGGAAACATCACTACACCCTGACCCATGATTCCCCATCCCCACCACCCAGAAAAGACCACTATCCCCTGACCCAGGACTCCCCCTCCCCACCACCCAGGAAACATCACTACCCCCTGTCCCAAGACTCGCCCTCCGCACCACCCAGGAAACAACACTACCCCTGACCCATGACTCCCCATCCCCACCACCCAGAAAAGACCACTATCCCCTGACCCAGGACTCCCCCTCCCCACCACCCAGGAAAGAGCACTACCCCCTGACCCATGACTCCCCCTCCCCACCACCCAGGAAACATCACTACCCCCTGGCCCATGACTCTCCCTCCTCACCACCCAGGAAACATCACTACCCCTGACCCATGACTCCCCCTCCCCACCACCCAGAAACATCACTACCCCCTGACCCATGACTCACCCTCCCCACCACCCAGGGAACACCACAACCCCCTGACCCATGACTCCCCCTCCCCACCACACAGGAAACACCACTACCCCCTGACCCATGACTCCCCCTCCCCACCACCCAGGAAACATCACTACACCCTGACCCATGACTCCCCCTCCCCACCACCCAGGGAAAACCACTACCCCCCCACCCATGACTCCCCCTCCCCACCACCCAGGGAACACCACTACCCCCCCACTCATGACTCCCCCTCCCCACAACCCAGGGAAAACCAATACCTTCCCACCCATGACTCCCTCTCCCCACCACCCAGGGAACACCACTACCCCCCACCAATGACTCCCCCTCCCCACCACCCAGTGAACACCACTACCCCCACCCATGACTCCCCCTCCCCACCACCCAGGGAACGCCACTACCCCCCCCCACCCATGACTCCCTCTCCCCACCACCCAGGGAACACCACTACCCCCCACCCATGACTCCCCCTCCCCACCACCCAGGGAACACCACTATCCCCCACCCATGACTCCCCCTCCCCACCACCCAGGGAACACCACTACCCCCACCCATGACTCACCCTCCCCACCACCCAGGGAACATCACTACACCCCCACCCATGACTCCCCCTCCCAACCACCCAGGGAACACCACTACCCCCCACGCATGACTCCCCCTCCCCACCACCCAGGGAACACCACTACCCCACCCATGACTCCCCCTCCCCACCACCCAGGGAACACCACTACACCCCCACCCATGACTCCCCCTCCCCACCACCCAGGGAACACCACTAATCCCCACCCATTACTCCCCCTCCCCACCACTCAGGGAACACCACTACCCCCCACCCATGACTCCCCCTCCCCACCACTCAGGGAACACCACTACCCCCCCACCCATGACTCCCCCTCCCCACCACCCAGGAAACACCACTACCCCCACCCATGACTCCTCCTCCCCACCACCCAGGGAACACCACTCCCCCCCCACCCATGACTCCCCCTCCCCACCACCCAGGGAACACCACTACCCCCCCCACCCATGACTCCCCCTCCCCACCACCCAGGGAACACCACTACCCCCCACAATGACTCCACCTCCCCACCACCCAGGGAACACAACTACCCCCCACAATGACTCCCCCTTCCCACCACCCAGGGAACACCACTACCCCCCCACCCATGACTCCCCCTCCCCACCACCCAGGAAACACCACTACCCCCTGACCCATGACTCCCCATCCCCACCACCCAGAAAAGACCACTATCCCCTGACCCACGACTCCCCCTCCCCACCACCCATGGAACACCACTACCCCCCACCCATGACTCCCCCTCCCCACCACCCAGGGAACACCACTACCCCCCACCCATGACTCCCCCTCCCCACCACTCAGGGAACACCACTACCCCCCCACCCATGACTCCCCCTCCCCACCACCCAGGAAACACCACTACCCCCCACCCATGACTCACCCTCCCCACCACCCAGGGAACACCACTACCCCCATCCACGACTCCCCCTCCCCACCACCCAGGGAACACCACTACCCCCCCCCCATGACTCACCCTCCCCACCACCCAGGGAACACCACTACCCCCCACCCATGACTCCCCCTCCCCACCACCCAGGGAACACCACTACCCCCCACCCATGACTCCCCCTCCCCACCACCCAGAGAACACCACTACCCCCCCCACCCATGACTCCCCCTCCCCCCCACCCAGGGAACACCACTACCCCCCACCCATGACTCCCCCTCCCCACCACCCAGAGAACACCACTACCCCCCACCCATGACTCCCCCTCCCCACCACCCAGGGAACACCACTACCCCCCACCCATGACTCCCCCTCCCCACCACCCAGAGAACACCACTACCCCCTGACCCATGACTCCCCCTCCCCACCACCCAGAGAACACCACTACCCCCTGACCCATGACTCCCCCTCCCCACCACCCAGAGAACACCACTACCCCCTGACCCATGACTCCCCCTCTCCACCACCCAGAGAACACCACTACCCCCTGACCCATGACTCCCCCTCCCCACCACCCATGGCTGCCTTGTACAGTGTATATTTTTATTTGTATTTTATTGTAGAGACAACTCTTTTTTTTTTCCTAGTATGAATCATTGTAAAGAAATCTCAAATAAAATGTGAAGAATATCTTGAGTATTTTTTAATTATTACCCCCCCCCCCGTTGTTGTATTTTTAATAATAATAATAATAATAATAATAATAATAATAATAATAATAATAGTTAATGAGGTTTAAAGCATGTTGCCAACACTAGTGACTGAGGCACCAGTAACCTCACCATCAGGCAGCATTACTATTACAACCCAGGATTCCAAATGGCCTGTTGTCCCGGGTGTAATGGGAGCAAAATAAACACAGCAGAAAAAGTTTAGACTTATATTATCCTTCACCAATTTAGAACAGCAATATGTACACCATGTACAGTGATAAGTATAGTGCACTCCACGGTAAGCAAGGCAGAAATAGAAGCCACAAGATAGCAGACCGTGCTTCAACCAGCTCTAGAATGGGAATGACAAGGGCAGACAGGAGAGCGGTACCCACATAACCTCTGCGATTGCCAAAACCATCTTCTTATTGGCTAGAACCTGGTCACTAGTTGAACGACGGTGCTCCATCATCAACTCTTAGCAACCTGGTTCACTGGTTGGGGGAGATAGCCTGTAAATGAGGGTGTGTACATGCGCCGAATAAAGGTTACGTACTCTTTGCATGCCACACCCCCACCCCGAGAAGGCTCAGGATTAGGCTGCCACCTCCCAGTGGTAACCATGCCGCCATGGCACAAAATAATGGGACCGCCTTTCCTCTCCACCATCCAACTCTTAGATACAGCTCAGCTTTTCTCGTGACCAAAAGCCAAACCCTAAACTTAGAGCGAGACAGCAGTCAGACAGGCTAGCATAGGTCCAAGATACAGGTGGACGGTAGCCCGCATCCCCTCACTAAAAAAAAACCCCACACCAGGGGATAAAAAAAAAGAGCGTGAAGAGTTGTTACTACAAATAACATCCTAACCTAAATAAAATATTATACTCTAGATAAAGAGTCTGCCAACATATTTTCTTTGCCAGCAATATATTTAATGGAAATATTATAGGGCTGCAGCCTTAGCATCCAGCGCATAAGCCTTGTGTTGTGGTTCTTCATGGCTTGGAGATATACTAGAGGATTGTGATCACTGTAGACTGAGACCACCTGCGATGTCTGGCCCACAAACATCGAAATGCTCCAAAGCCAGTATCAGCACGAGGGCTTCTTTTTCAATGGTAGAGTAAGCCCTCTGATGTAGCTGGAACTTGGCTGAAAAGTATGCTACAGGCTGCAACTCATTGTTCCCGATTTGTAATAGTTCTGCCCCAACCCCAGACTCACAAGCATCAACCTGTAATGAAAAAGGTTTGGAGAAGTCTGGAGACAAGAATATGGGTGCAGTACACAATAATCTTTTTGCTTTATTAAAAGCAGTGTTACAGTCTGAGGTCCAATTAAAGGGAACTTTGTGACTCGTAAGAGAGGTAAGAGGGGCTACAATATCCGAGAAATTCTTACAGAATCTTCTGTAAAATCCTATCATGCCTAGGAAACGTTGAAGAGATTTCCTATGATGAGGAACTGGATAATCTTTAATAGAAAGAACTTTAGCAAGTTTAGGTGCAACTTTACCACTACCTACTTCATGGCCTAGAAAAGTGACAGTGGCCTGGCCAAAGGAAGATTTAGATAAATTAACTGTTAAATGGGAACTCTTAAAGGTCTCAAAAAGAGCCTTAAGTCTAAGTAGGTGTTGATCCCAAGTATCAGACACCACAACAATATCATCTAGGTACGCTGCCGTGCCTTCAAGTCCTTTAATAGCCTGATGGATAAGTTTCTGGAATGAAGAGGGGGAATTTTTCATTCCGAAGGGGGTAACTGTGTATTGATAATGACCTCCTGGAATTACGAAGGCAGAGATTTCCTTCGCCTTATCTGTCAAAGGTACCTGATAGTAGCCTTTAAGGAGATCTAACTTGGACACAAAAGTAGCCTTACCCACAAAGTCAATTACGTCATCCAGACGAGGAAGAGGGTAAGCATCTGTAATTGTGACCTCGTTCACTTTACGGTAGTCTGTACACATACGAAACCCTCCATCAGCCTTCTTCACAAGGATGCACGGTGAAGCCCATGGACTAGATGACTCCTCCACTAAACCATGCTTTAACAAAAATTCTACTTCCTGCTGAAGTAGCCTTTGTTTTTCAGGATTAGCTCTGTAGGGGGAGAGTTTAATTGGTTTAGAGTTTCCCACATCTACATCATGATAACCTAACGTACATTTTTTCGGCACATCCGAAAAAATATTATGATATGACTGTAGAAGGTCAGTTAAATTTGTTGCTTGGGTTTCAGATAATCCCTCCATTAAAGGGCTAGGATCCTTGAGGAGGACAGAATTTTAAAGTTTAATATTAATTTCAGAGATAGAGTGCAAAGAGTCAGAGTCGTCCTCAGAGGTAGAGGACAGAGTCATTACTGGGACTTTATCTGGTGTATGGAAGTACTTTAATTAATTAATGTGGTAAGTTTTAGTTTTTGAGGTCTTATCAATGGGAGCTACCACATAATTTACATCAGATAATCTACTTACAATCTGCATAGGTCCCGTAAATCTAGCTTTCAAAGTGTGGCCAGGTATAGGTTCCTGCACCAACACCTTGTCTCCTGGATGGAAGGAGCGGAATTGTGCACTTCTGTCATACCTCTTTTTCATCTTACTTTGAGCTGTCTTTAGGTTAGCCTTGGCTAACTGACGTGCCACCTGCAACCTTGAAGACGGGTTGTAGTGTTGAGCTAACGTCTTCTCCCATCCATCCTTCTTTGAGCACCCGAAGAGGACCTCGTACATTGTGCCCAAAGATCAGCTCAAACGGACTATACCCTGTAGACTCTTGCACCGTCTCTCGTACTGAGAACAGCAACAAAGGTAGTGATTCATCCCAGTCTGTAGGAAAGTGCATGCAAAAAGTTCTCATCATTGTTTTTAATGTCTGATGGAATCTTTCCAAGGCGCCTTGGGACTGAGGATGATAGGCAGTGGATAAGTTGTGGATTATCCCTAACCTAGTTAATACTTCCCTAAATGCTTTGGCAGTAAAGTTAGTACCTTGATCACTTTGAATAGTTTTAGGAATGCCAAAACAAGAAATGAATTTTGTTAAAGCTTTGAGAATAGCTTTAGTATTAATACTACGCATGGGAATTGCTTCAGGGTATCTAGTTACTTTAACCATAATCGTAAATAAATATTGATTTCCAGACTTTGACCTAGGTAGTGGACCTACACAATCTATAATTAAATCTGCAAAAGGTTCTCCATCAGTAGGTATAGGTTGGAGAGGTGCAGGTTTAATGGAATGTCCAGGTTTCCCAACTTGCTGACATTCTCGGCAACATCTAATATGAATCTTCACATCTTTCTTTAATTTTGGCCAATAAAATTCTTTTGTGATTCTATACAAGGTTTTTGTAATTCCTAAGTGACCTCCTAATGACGTATTATGAGCTATATTTAATATTTGAGGTCTATACTTTGTTGGAACTACTAACCTGTTAAACAATTGCCGGCCCTCTATCTCCTTACCAGTCTCAGTGCAGATCAAATAATCGTTTTTAACTTCATACTTGACCGGATGACCCAAAGAGGATTTACCCATGGCTGCCTCAAAAGCGAATTTTAAACAAGGGTCCTTTCGTTGTTCCTCCCAGAAGGACAGTCCCTCGGGCATGGAAACAGAGACATCTGGCAATCCTGCAACCTGGGAATAGGAAGGCTTGATCGGGGTCTGTTCACTTGATCTACGAGGCTCTGGCCAGTTTTCCTCGTAAAACAATGTGGCTATTCCGAGATCGGAGTCGTCCAAGGATAGGTCAACATTCTCTCCAGACAACCCTTGGGATGTTGCCCCAGTTATGGCCAACACCGGAGAAGAATTAATCATTATAGGTTCAGGACACAAACTAACAGTAGTAATGTTATTACCCGGTAATAACATGGCATCTTTCATGGGGAATCCTTTTGAGACACCTACAGTCAAGTACCCAGTGTAATATTTGCACTGTACATATATTTTATGCAAAGGAACAGATATAGCTCCTCCAAATGCTTCCAATAAAACAGAGGAATTCAAAGAAGTATTCTCTGAAAGGGGTAATATTCCTTCTCTTACAAGTGAGCAATATGCTCCAGTATCTCTAAAGGTCTTTACTTCAGTTGTTTCTGAGTTTTCCTGAAGGGAAATTAGACTCTTGCAATAATAAGGGGCCATACCTTTTTCTACTTCTCTAGGGGACATGTTACTAGGGATATTAGAGATTTTCCCAATGGGTTGGGGTTTATGGGGGTAGTTGGGACATATGTGACCTACTTTGCTGCAGAGGAAGCAGACGACAGGCTTGCCCTTTACTCCCTGCTGACGTTGCAAATGGTGTCGTTCTGGCTGGTGTCTCTCTGGATACTGTTGTCGAGATGCACCATGAGTAGTTTGCCTCTCCGCAGTTGCACCAAATGTTGAGAAGCGTGGCTCACCAGGTGACTTAGTTGGCTGACGGAGACGTTCTCCCTCCGGCTGGCACTTCATTCTCCAAGGTTGACGATCTCTGCTCATGCCAGGCTGTTGAAAAGAGAGACGGGACCGCTCGGACAAGGAGCGGTTAGTTTCGAAGGTATCAGCCAACCTGGCTGCCTCCAATGCAGTAGTTAAGTCACGATCCTGCAGAAAGACTCGAACCTCTGGTCCCACAGACTCCAGCAGGTTATCAATCAGAATAAGCTGTACCAGCTCCTCAAAGGTAGAGACACCACTTGCTTTATACCAGCTGGTAAAAGCTTTGGTTTGCTGTCTCACAAAGTCCACTAGGGATTGACCAAGCTGTCTGCCCATTTTAATTTTTTTTTATATTTGGCTGGGATACACGTATATGCTCCCAACACTGTGGTCTTCAGTACTTGATAATCAGAAAATTCAGCATCATTTAATACTGACATAAATTCCTGTGCCTTAACCAATAATGCTGTATGAACCAACGATGCCCAATGCTGTTCTGGCCACCTCAAGGCTCGAGCCTGATTTTCGAAGCTTTCGAAAAATTGTTCTGGTTCGGCCTCATTGAAGCGGGGAACAAGCTGTACTGCTTTTTGTAAACTAAAATCATTTACAGAATGTGAAAACTGCCTCCTTTCTCTTTCCCTATCATATTCTTCCCTTGCGAATGCTCTCTGTTCCCTAGTTTGCTCAAGATTGATTTTTGCCAGCTCAAGTGCCAACGACGCTGATTCACCCTGAGACAACCCAGCTGCACTATATTGACCATTTTGCTCCGTAGGTGTATCATCTTCCTCCTGCGAGAACATAGGAGTTTTTGCCCTAGCTCCCGTAGAGGGAGGAGTCTGATGTGCCATCTCTTCTTCTATAAGTTTGTCAGCAATCAGTGAACGCAGTTGCGCAGCTGCGAGAGTGCTTTTGTATTTAATGCCAATGGAATGAGCAATTTGCCAACAATGCTGCAGGGACAATTTAGGTAGGTTATGCATAGTATATGCCGACACCAGACGTCTGACTCGTCTGGTGGCGTAAGTTATTCGCTATGCACAGTACGATTGCAGAATACCCGAACGTAACACGTTAATTTGCAGAACACGCTTAGCTATGCACAGTACGATTGCAGAATACGCATACAAGCAAAGCCGACTGCAAAATTCTCCACACCGAACAGGCTAGTAACAACTGACATGCAAAATTTGTAAAGCAATGCCAGACAGCAAGCTGCACAATGTTCCTGCTACGAGCTTCACCCTAAGCTCAACCGTTTCTCTAAGTCCAGCTCCAGCTCTCGGACAGGCTACCCATATTACAACCCAGGAATCCAAATGGCCTGTTATCCCGGGTGTAAAGGGAACAAAATAAACACAGCAGAAAAAGTTTAGACTAATATTATCCTTCACCAGTTTAGAACACCAATATGTACACTATGTACAGTGATAAGTATAGTGCACTCCACGGTAAGCAAGGCAAAAATAGAAGCCACAAGATAGCAGACCGTGCTTCAACCAGCTCTAGAATGGGAATGACAAGGGCAGACAGGAGAGCGGTACCCACATAACCTCTGCGATTGCCAAAACCATCTTATTGGCTAGAACCTGGTCACTAGTTGAACGACGGGGCCCCATCGTCAACTCTTAGCAACCTGGTTCGCTGGTTGGGGGAGATAGCCTGTAAATGAGGGTGTGTACATGCGCCGAATAAAGGTTACGTACTCTTCGTATGCCACACCTCACCACCAGGCAACACTACACTAGTGACTGAGGCACCAGTAACCTCACCACCAGGCAACACTACACTAGTGACTGAGGCACCAGTAACCTCACCACCAGGCAGCACTACACTAGTGACTGAGGCACCAGTAACCTCACCACCAGGCAACACTACACTAGTGACTGAGGCACCAGTAACCTCACCACCAGGCAACACTACACTAGTGATTGAGGCACCAGTAACCTCACCACCAGGCAACACTACACTAGTGACTGAGGCACCAGTAACCTCACCACCAGGCAACACTACACTAGTCACTGAGGCACCAGTAACCTCACCACCAGGCAACACTACACTAGTCACTGAACCACCAGTAACCTCATCAACAGGCAACATTACACTAGTCAATGAGACACCAGTAACCTCACCACCACGCAACACTACAATAGTCACTGAGGCACCAGTAACCTCACCACCAGGCAACACCTCACTAGTCACTGAGGCACCAGTAACCTCCCCACCAGACAACACTACACTAGTCACTCTAGCACCAGTAACCTCACCACCAGGCAACACTACACTAGTGACTGAGGCACCAGTAACCTCACCACCAGGCAACACTACACTAGTCACTGAGGCTCCAGTAACCTCACCACCAGGCAACAATATAGTAGCCACTGAGGCACCAGCAGCCTCACCACCAGGCAACACTACAATAGTCAGTGAGGCACCAGTAACCTCACCATCAGGCAACACCACACTAGTCACTAAGACACCAGTAACCTCACAACCAGGAAACACTACACTAGTCACTGAGGCTCCAGTAATCTCACCACCAGGCAACACTACACTAGTCACTGAGGCACCAGTAACATTACCACCACGCAACACAACACTAGTCACTGAGGCACCAGTAACCTCACCACCAGGCAACACTACACTAGTCACTGAGGCACCAGTAACCTCACCACCAGGCAACACTACACTAGTGACTGAGGCACCAGTAACCTCACCACCAGGCAACACTACACTAGTGACTGAGGCACCAGTAACCTCACCACCAGGCAACACTACACTAGTGACTGAGGCACCAGTAACCTCACCACCAGGCAACACTACACTAGTGAATGAGGCACCAGTAACCTCACCACCAGGCAACACTACACTAGTCACTGAGGCACCAGTAACCTCACCACCAGGCAACACTACACTAGTGACTGAGGCACCAGTAACCTCACCACCAGGCAACACTACACTAATCACTGAGGCACCAGTAACCTCACCACCAGGCAACACTACACTAGTGACTGAGGCACCAGTAACCTCACCACCAGGCAACACTACACTAGTGACTGAGGCACCAGTAACCTCCCCACCAGGCAACACTACACTAGTGACTGAGGCACCAGTAACCTCACCACCAGGCAACACTACACTAGTCACTGAGGCACCAGTAACCTCACCACCAGGCAACACTACACTAGTGACTGAGGCACCAGTAACCTCACCACCAGGCAACACTACACTAGTCACTGAGGCACCAGTAACCTCACCACCAGGCAACACTACACTAGTCACTGAGGCACCAGTAACCTCACCACCAGGCAACACTACACTAGTGACTGAGGCACCTGTAACCTCACCACCAGGCAACACTACACTAGTTACTGAGACACCAGTAAACTCACCACCACGCAACATTACAATAGTCACTGAGGCACAAGTAACGTCACCACCAGGCAACACCTCACTAGTCACTGAGGCACCAGTAACCTCCAAACCAGGCAAAACTTCAATAGTCACTGAAGCACCAGTAACGTCACCACCAGGCAACACCTCACTAGTCACTGAACCACCAGTAACCTCATCAATAGGCAACATTACACTAGTCACTGAGACACCAGTAACCTCACCACCAGGCAACATTACACTAATCACTGAGGCTCCAGTAACCTCACCACCAGGCAACACTACACTAGTCACTGAGCCACCAGTAACCTCACCACCAGGCAACACTACACTAGTCACTGAGGCTCCAGTAACCTCACCACCAGGCAACACTACACTAGTCACTGAGGCACCAGTAACCTCACGACCAGGCAGCACTACACTAGTGACTGAGGCACCAGTAACCTCACCACCAGGCAACACTACACAAGTCACTGAGGCACCAGTAACCTCACCACCAGGCAACACTACACTAGTGACTGAGGCACCAGTAACCTCACCACCAGGCAACACTACACTAGTGATTGAGGCACCAGTAACCTCACCACCAGGCAACACTACACTAGTGACTGAGGCACCAGTAACCTCACCACCAGGCAACACTACATTAGTCACTGAGGCACCAGTAACCTCACCACCAGGCAACACTACACTAGTCACTGAACCACCAGTAACCTCATCAACAGGCAACATAACACTAGTCAATGAGACACCAGTAACCTCACCACCACGCAACACTACAATAGTCACTGAGGCACCAGTAACGTCACCACAAGGCAACACCTCACTAGTCACTGAGGCACCAGTAACCTCCCCACCAGACAACACTACACTAGACACTCTAGCACCAGTAACCTCACCACCAGGCAACACTACACTAGTGACTGAGGCACCAGTAACCTCACCACCAGGCAACACTACACTAGTCACTGAGGCTCCAGTAACCTCACCACCAGGCAACACTATAGTAGCCACTGAGACACCAGCAGCCTCACCACCAGGCAACACTACAATAGTCAGTGAGGCACCAGTAACCTCACCATCAGGCTACACCACACTAGTCACTAAGACACCAGTAACCTCACAACCAGGCAACACTACACTAGTCACTGAGGCTCCAGTAATCTCACCACCAGGCAACACTACACTAGTCACTGAGGCACCAGTAACATCACCACCACGCAACACAACACTAGTCACTGAGGCACCAGTAACCTCACCACCAGGCAACACTACACTAGTCACTGAGACACCAGTAACCTCACCACCAGGCAACACTACACTAGTGACTGAGGCACCAGTAACCTCACCACCAGGCAACACTACACTAGTGACTGAGGCACCAGTAACCTCACCACCAGGCGACACTACACTAGTGAATGAGGCACCAGTAACCTAACCACCAGGCAACACTAGTCACTGAGGCACCAGTAACCTCACCACCAGGCAAGACTACACTAGTGACTGAGGCACCAGTAACCTCACCACCAGGCAACACTACACTAATCACTGAGGCACCAGTAACCTCACCACCAGGCAACACTACACTAGTGACTGAGGCACCAGTAACCTCACCACCAGGCAACACTACACTAGTGACTGAGGCACCAGTAACCTCTCCACCAGGCAACACTACACTAGTGACTGAGGCACCAGTAACCTCACCACCAGGCAACACTACACTAGTGACTGAGTCACCAGTAACCTCACCACCAGGCAACACTACACTAGTCACTGAGGCACCAGTAACCTCACCACCAGGCAACACTACACTAGTGACTGAGTCACCAGTAACCTCACCACCAGGCAACACTACACTAGTCACTGAGGCACCAGTAACCTCACCACCAGGCAACACTACACTAGTCACTGAGGCACCAGTAACCTCACCACCAGGCAACACTACACTAGTGACTGAGGCACCTGTAACCTCACCACCAGGCAACACTACACTAGTTACTGAGACACCAGTAAACTCACCACCACGCAACATTACAATAGTCACTGAGGCACCAGTAACGTCACCACCAGGCAACACCTCACTAGTCACTGAGGCACCAGTAACCTCCCCACCAGGCAACACTTCAATAGTCACTGAGGCACCAGTAACGTCACCACCAGGCAACACCTCACTAGTCACTGAACCACCAGTAACCTCATCAATACGCAACATTACACTAGTCACTGAGACACCAGTAACCTCACCACCAGGCAACATTACACTAATCACTGAGGCTCCAGTAACCTCACCACCAGGCAACACTACACTAGTCACTGAGCCACCAGTAACCTCACCACCAGGCAACACTACACTAGTCACTGAGGCTCCAGTAACTTCACCACCAGGCAACACTACACTAGTCACAGAGCCACCAGTAACCTCACCACCAGGCAACACTACACTAGTCACTGAGGCACCAGTAACCTCACCACCAGGCAACACTACACTAGTCACTGAGGCACCAGCAACCTCACCACCAGGCAACACTACACTAGTCACTGAGGCACCAGTAACCTCACCACCAGGCAACACTACACTAGTCACTGAGCCACCAGTAACCTCACCACCAGGCAACACTACACTAGTCACTGAGGCACCAGTTACCTCACCACCAGGCAACACTACACTAGTCACTGAGGCACCAGTAACCTCACCACCAGGCAACACTACACTAGTGACTGAGGCACCAGTAACCTCACCACCAGGCAACACTACACTAGTGACTGAGGCACCAGTAACCTCACCACCAGGCAACACTACACTAGTCACTGAGGCACCAGTAACCTCACCACCAGGCAACACTACACTAGTCACTGAACCACCAGTAACCTCATCAACAGGCAACATTACACTAGTCAATGAGACACCAGTAACCTCACCACCACGCAACACTACAATAGTCACTGAGGCACCAGTAACGTCACCACCAGGCAACACCTCACTAGTCACTGAGGCACCAGTAACCTCCCCACCAGACAACACTACACTAGTCACTCTAGCACCAGTAACCTCACCACCAGGCAACACTACACTAGTGACTGAGGCACCAGTAACCTCACCACCAGGCAACACTACACTAGTCACTGAGGCTCCAGTAACCTCACCACCAGGCAACACTATAGTAGCCACTGAGGCACCAGCAGCCTCACCACCAGGCAACACTACAATAGTCAGTGAGGCACCAGTAACCTCACCATCAGGCAACACCACACTAGTCACTAAGACACCAGTAACCTCACAACCAGGCAACACTACACTAGTCACTGAGGCTCCAGTAACATCACCACCACGCAACACAACACTAGTCACTGAGGCACCAGTAACCTCACCACCAGGCAACACTACACTAGTCACTGAGGCACCAGTAACCTCACCACCAGGCAACACTACACTAGTGACTGAGGCACCAGTAACCTCACCACCAGGCAACACTACACTAATCACTGAGGCACCAGTAACCTCACCACCAGGCAACACTACACTAGTCACTGAGGCACCAGTAACCTCACCACCAGGCAACACTACACTAGTCACTGAGGCACCAGTAACCTCACCACCAGGCAACACTACACTAGTCACTGAGGCACCAGTAACCTCACCACCAGGCAACACTACACTAGTGACTGAGGCACCAGTAACCTCACCCCCAGGCAACACTACACTAGTCACTGAGGCACCAGTTACCTCACCACCAGGCAACACTACACTAGTGACTGAGGCACCAGTAACCTCACCACCAGGCAACACTACACTAGTGACTGAGTCACCAGTAACCTCACCACCAGGCAACACTACACTAGTCACTGAGGCACCAGTAACCTCACCACCAGGCAACACTACACTAGTGACTGAGGCACCAGTAACCTCACCACCAGGCAACACTACACTAGTCACTGAGGCACCAGTAACCTCACCACCAGGCAACACTACACTAGTCACTGAGGCACCAGTAACCTCACCACCAGGCAACACTACACTAGTGACTGAGGCACCTGTAACCTCACCACCAGGCAACACTACTCTAGTTACTGAGACACCAGTAAACTCACCACCAGGCAACATTACAATAGTCACTGAGGCACCAGTAACGTCACCACCAGGCAACACCTCACTAGTCACTGAGGCACCAGTAACCTCCCCAACAGGCAACACTTCAATAGTCACTGAGGCACCAGTAACGTCACCACCAGGCAACACCTCACTAGTCACTGAACCACCAGTAACCTCATCAATAGGCAACATTACACTAGTCACTGAGACACCAGTAACCTCACCACCAGGCAACACTACACTAGTCACTGAGGCACCAGTAACCTCACCACCAGGCAACACTACACTAGTGACTGAGGCACCAGTAACCTCACCACCAGGCAACACTACACTAGTCACTGAGGCACCAGTAACCTCACCACCAGGCAACACTACACTAGTCACTGAGGCACCAGTAACCTCACCACCAGGCAACACTACACTAGTCACTGAGGCACCAGTAACCTCACCACCAGGCAACACTACACTAGTGACTGAGGCACCAGTAACCTCACCCCCAGGCAACACTACACTAGTCACTGAGGCACCAGTTACCTCACCACCAGGCAACACTACACTAGTGACTGAGGCACCAGTAACCTCACCACCAGGCAACACTACACTAGTGACAGAGGCACCAGTAACCTCACCACCAGGCAACACTACACTAGTCACTGAGGCACCAGTAACCTCACCACCAGGCAACACTACACTAGTGACTGAGGCACCAGTAACCTCACCACCAGGCAACACTACACTAGTGACTGAGGCACCAGTAACCTCACCACCAGGCAACACTACACTAGTGACTGAGGCACCAGCAACCTCACCACCAGGCAACACTACACTAGTCACTGAGGCACCAGTAAATTCACCACCAGGCAACACTACACTAGTCACTGAGGCACCAGTAACCTCACCACCAGGCAACACTACACTAGTCACTGAGGCACCAGTAACCTCACCACCAGGCAACACTACACTAGTGACTGAGGCACCAGTAACCTCACCCCCAGGCAACACTACACTAGTCACTGAGGCACCAGTTACCTCACCACCAGGCAACACTACACTAGTGACTGAGGCACCAGTAACCTCACCACCAGGCAACACTACACTAGTGACTGAGGCACCAGTAACCTCACCACCAGGCAACATTACACTGGTGACTGAGGCACCAGTAACCTCACCACCAGGCAACACTACACTAGTCACTGAGGCACCAGTAACCTCACCACCAGGCAACACTACACTAGTGACTGAGGCACCAGTAACCTCACCACCAGGCAACACTACACTAGTGACTGAGGCACCAGTAACCTCACCACCAGGCAACATTACACTGGTGACTGAGGCACCAGTAACCTCACCACCAGGCAACACTACACTAGTCACTGAGGCACCAGTAACCTCACCACCAGGCAACACTACACTAGTGACTGAGGCACCAGTAACCTCACCACCAGGCAACACTACACTAGTGACTGAGGCACCAGTAACCTCACCACCAGGCAACAGTACACGAGTGACTGAGGCACCAGTAACCTCACCACCAGGCAACACTACACTATTCACTGAGGCACCAGGAACCTCACCACCAGGCAACTCTACAGTAGTCACTGAGGCACCAGGAACCTCACAACCAGGCAACACTACACTAGTCAACGAAGCACCAATAACCTCACCAACAGACAAAACTACACTAGTCAACGAGGCACCAGTAACCTCACCACCACGCAACACTACAATAGTCACTGAGGCACCAGTAACGTCACCACCAGGCAACACCTCACTAGTCACTGAGGCACCAGTAACCTCCCCACCAGGCAACACTACAGAAGTCACTGAACCACCAGTAACCTCATCAACAGGCAACATTACACTTGTCACTGAAACACCAGTAACCTCACCACCAGGCAACATTACACTAGTCACTGAGGCTCCAGTAACCTCACCACCAGGCAACACTACAGTAGTCAATGAGGCACCAGCAGCCTCACCATCAGGCAACACTACACTAGTCAGTGAGGCACCAGTAACCTCACCATCAGGCAACACCACACTAGTCACTCAGACACCAGTAACCTCACCACCAGGCAACACTACACCCGTCACTGAGGCTCCAGTAACCTCACCACCAGGCAACACTACACTAGTCACTGAGGCACCAGTAACCTCACCACCACGCAACACAACACTAGTCACTGAGGCACCAGTAACCTCAACACCAGGCTACACTACATTAGTCACTGATTCACTAGTAACCTCACCACCAGGCAACACTACACTAGTCACTGAGGCACCAGTAGCCTCACCACCAGGCAACACTACACTATTCACTGAGGTACCAGTAACCTCACCACCAGGCAACTCTACAGTAGTCACTGAGGCACCAGGAACCTCACAACCAGGCAACACTACACTAGTCACTGAGACACTAGTAAACTCACCTCCACGCAACACTACAATAGTCACTGAGGCACCAGTAACCTCCCCACCAGGCAACACTACACAAGTCACTGAACCACCAGTAACCTCATCAACAGGCAACATTACACTAGTCACTGAGACACCAGTAACCTCACCACCAGGCAACATTACACTAGTCACTGAGGCTCCAGTAACCTCACCACCAGGCAACACTTCACTAGTCACTGAGCCACCAGTAACCTCACCAGCAGGCAACACTACACTAGTCAATTTGGCACCAGTAACCTCACCACCAGGCAACACTATAGTAGCCACTGAGGCACCAGTAACCTCACCACCAGGCAACACTACAATAGTCAGTGAGGCACCAGTGACCTCACCATCAGGCAACACCACACTAGTCACTAAGACACCAGTATCCTCACCACCAGGCAACACTACACTAGTCACTGAGGCTCCAGTAATCTCACCACCAGGCAACACTACACTAGTCCCTGAGGCACCAGTAACCTCACCAGCAGGCAACACTACACTAGTCGCTGAGTCACCAGTAACCTCATGTTGCAACCCCTGAATGGGTTACAATGATTATTATGTATATATGTAATATATATTACCTTTTCATTTAATTTTATATTGCTTATATTTGCGATAATAGCTAAATCGCAAATGTATTGCCTTATATTGTTATTTGACATAGCTTATGTTGTTAGGATGTATATAAAATGTGCTCAGTTAGTCTTGATTGTCAAACTACTGTAATTATCGCTTGTCGCTCGTTATACTGCCGGCTTCTGAGCTGCAGTTGTCCACGGGGCTATCATGTGATCGACGGGGGGTGTCCTCACCTCTCGTGAAGTAGTCAGTCTGCTGTAGACTCGCTTGGTGGTTGGACAGATTGTCTGTCTCATTATTCTTGTTAGTTCTGTAGAACTTTGTTCACAAAACATTGTATAGACTTTGTGATTTTCGACGTTGTACTGAGATTGTGTGTCACATAGACACTCTGAGCATCGCAGGTCCTTAGCTATAGCTTCTGATCTAATTTTGTTCTGGTTTCTGTGTATTGTCACAGTCGCGTTTTTCCTATGCTGAACATAGATTCAGTAGTATGGGAGTTTTGTAACTTTTGTGGAGGATCTGCTGATGGTCCCTACTTAGTGTCGTTATATTATTCCCCAGTTCCTGATTCTGTGTCGCAGTCACTTGATATTGCATTGCTATTGGGCTTAGCATTCTTTGTTGTTCAAGCAGACTGTTCGGGTTGCCAGTCGGTCAAGAAGTTAGTTTATTTGAGGACTTTGTCAGTCACTTGTTTAAGTCTTATTCGAGTCTTGAGACATAGCTAACTACTTAAGAGCACTTACACGCATACACACACTTACTTGTACATATTTGTAATATCTTATTAAATGTTAATGTACCTGACGGTACTTAAGAATTATAAATATAATATGTGCTTTCAGCACAATAATATTGAACTCGAGAGATTGATTTTATTTTGATTGCTGTGATTTAATTTACTTTGATAATATACCTCTAGACTTAATAAATTTATTAAATTTTTAATTTCTCTAGTTAGTAGCCTACCAGTTGTAATCCTAAAGCACCATTAAACAATACTGAATTTTAATGGATAATTGGACAAGGATACTGACTACTTGTTACGAAAACCCAGTAACAGGCTGGATGCTAGAAGGGTAGTCCTTTCTAGTATTCACTGGAGATCTCTAAACTTTTAGAATCGCATTTTTTGTAACAAATGGGGGCCTGTCCGGGAGGCTCTTGATCCAAGGTGTTGGAGAAATTGTCCAGTTTGACATACTAGTACTTCTATGATCAAACACTTTGAGTACTTTCCTAATCTGAAGACTTTGAGTTTAGTCTTGTACAACATACCAGGTGGATGTATGTACCTGACTGAGTCTCTTGATCCAAGGAGATGGAAATACTGTTTATGAGCTCTAGCTTTAAGACAATTAACACTAAAATTCCTATTAGGATAATAGTTTCCCATAATCACTCTCGTAGTACAATTATTTTTGTGATGTATGCCAAAGTGAAACAGTTAATTGATACTCTGACTTTGTCTGAGTTAAGTACATTAAAACTTCAGATGTGTTGGCAAGTAGCCAAGTATCTCGGTGTGACGTATAACTGGAATTACACCGCAGAAACTGTCAGAGCATTAATTAAAGATATATTGTTTCCTGCTCATACAGAGATGTCTGATTATGATTCAGATTCTGAAAGCCTAGTGTCACAATTAGGAAGTATGGCTCTATTTGAAGTTGATGAAAGAGCAACTAAGGCCGAAGTGAGCCTAGTGTCCGAGCCTAGTGTAGCTCAGTTCTCGCTCACGCCTTCCCTCACTGACACATTAGTATCTACTTATCCTAGACCAGATCTAGACTCTCTAGAGACGGCTGGACCAAGTGTCCGACCTAAGGACCGTCCAGAACATGTTAATTTCCCTACTCCTCCATTACCCACTGGTCCTATCTCTCAGGAACAGTTTGAGAGGTTTGAACGCCTCCTTATGTTGCAGACTGCACAAATAGAGGCACAGAGGAAATTGAACGAAGAAGATTTCCAAAGAGAAAATGTTCGTCTGGGAAGACAACAGACTGATATATCACAGGACCCATTTAATGTGCAGAAAGCTGCATCTATGGTTCCTAAGTTTTTTGAAAGTGACTTAGACACCTATTTTGATGTGTTTGAAAACCAGGCACGTGCTATGAACTGGCCACGTAAGCACTGGGCAACATTGCTGCATACTGCTTTGACGGGAAAAGCTCAAACCTGTACTGCAGCTTTGCCATTTGCTAAGTACATTAGTTATGACACTGTCAAACAAACTATTCTAGAGACGTATAACTTGTTACCTGTAAGTTATCAAAGAGCATTTCGTACGTTACAACGACGACAAGGTCAAACTTGTGTAGAGTTTGCTCGTGAGAAAAAAGTTGCATTTGAGAGATGGACTAGAGCTGCCAAGTGTAACAACTACGACAGTCTTGTTCAGTTGTTACTACACGAAGAGTTTAACAACTGTATGCCTGCTGACATACAAGAATATCTGATCGATCATACTACCTCAGATATTCTGGAAACTGCAGCATTAGCAGACAATTACGAGATTTCTCACAAACTTGTATGTACTAAAACACAAAGAAACAAGGTAACTAAAGATTGTCCTAGAAGTTGTCAACCTAAATCAGCTGCTCATTGCCGGCCTGATGTACCTGCTACTGTAACTTCTCGTACCTTTACCAGGAAAACTCACAATCCTGAATCTGTCTCTGTGGCTAGACAGAAATCTGATATCGAGAAGAAGAAAGTTAAATGTACATATTGTAACAGAAAAGGACATGCTAGAGAGTATTGCTATAAGTTAGAAAGAGATACGAGATACAGTCGTGTGGCTGGCGCCCCCACTCAAGTCGTATCCTCTTCCGAGCAACAAAGGCACCAAAATCCTAGCAATTCCTCTTATCCTACTGTTTTAGATAATGTTACTCAGGATAGATGACTAGCGTCAGAAAGTGTATCTGACGAAAAGATTCGTTCAGCGATGAGTCCTTACTTTTCGAGAGATAAAGTAGGATTTGACGAATCACATCTAACTGAGATAATTTCTTTCAGAGACACTGGCAGTTATCTCACGTTATTAAGAGAAGATGTACTGCCCATAACTAACGATACCTATTGCAAGATAGATGTATTGTTAGAAGCCTATGGAGGGGCTGTTATAAAAGTGCCTCTGCACAAAGTTTATATTCAAACAAGCTATTATACTGGTTATATTTCAGTGGGTATATCCAGTGGTGTATTTCCCATCAGGTCCGTGGACTTGTTGATAGGGAACGATATCCTTCATGCTGGTATGTGTAAAGAACCACTTGTGATTGATAATAACACTGATGATAATTATGCCATTAAAGCTTGTAGAGAGAAACCTATTTTATTTCCTCTCAGCGCAATTACTAGAGCTATGTCAAAGATTCAACAACCATCCTTGTCTCCTGTTGAGTTAGTTGATGACGATGATTTGGGGTTGAATATGTTGTTTAGTGACGCTCTGCGCCCAGGATCATTAACACTGACTCCCCCCGGTCAACAACCTAGTCAGGACACAACTGACGTTAAATTTCTAACTCATGATGATTTAATCAAGGATCAGTTTGTTGATCAGTCACTGGAAAGACTGAGAGATATAGCAGTTACTGAGAGTGAAGCAAAGGATCTCGATAATTGTTACTATTATAGTAATGGTGTACTGATGGAGAAAAATACATGTAAGTTGTCAGCTGATAGTGTTTCCACCACAGTCAAGCATCTAGTTGTGTTACCAGTTACATTTCGTGAACAAGCCATTGATTTTGCTCACAATAGTCCCATAGGAGGACATTTGGGTGTCAAGAAGACACTCGGTAAACTGGCAAAACATTTTACTTGGCCAAAGATGAAGGAAACAGTAGCTGATCATGTGCGACGTTGCCACGTGTGTCAAGTGACAGGCAAGCCAGCGCACACACCTCCACCTGCGCCTCTCATTCCTATCACCGTGCATGGTGAACCATTCTCACGTCTTATTATTGATTGTGTTGGTCCTTTGCCTAGAACCAAACTAGGAAACCAATACTTATTTACTATTATGGACGCTGCAACACGCTATCCCGAAGCTATTCCTATGAGAAAAATTAATGCTCATGCTATTGTGAGAGCGCTGATGAAATTTTTCTCCCAGGTTGGATTGCCACGAGAGATACAATCAGATCAGGGATCTAATTTCACTTCTAAGATCTTTCGAGAAGCATTATCCCACCTAGGAATAAAGTCTGTACTTTCAACCAGTTATCATCCACAGTCACAAGGTGCTCTAGAGAGATTTCATCAGACACTGAAGTCCATGATGAGAGCTTATTGTGAACATTTTTCTAGAGACTGGGATGAGGGTATACCTTTTCTTCTGTTCGCTATGAGAGAAAGTGAGCAAGAAAGTCTCGGGTTTAGTCCGTTTGAACTAATATTCGGACACCAAGTGCGTGGTCCTCTCGCAGTGTTAAAAGACATGTGGACAGGAAAATCAAATCCATCATTGAGTACTTCACCTTCATTAATGCAGCAACATTTGACAGCCGCTAGATAGCTAGCTTCGAAAAATCTAGTTTCACCCCAAGCTAGAATGAAGCAACATTATGACAAGCGTGCTGTCTCTCGTTCTTTTAAAGCAGGAGATAAGATGATGGCTAGGAAATTAGTACCAGGTCATGCTCTACAAGCCAGGTATGATGGTCCCCTGGAAGTAGTGAAAAAGCTTAGCGACGTAAATTATTTGGTACGTATGCCTGGGAAAAAGAAATCTAATCATGTGTACCATGTTAACCAGCTCAAGGCATACTACGCTAGTCCTCTACCTACTACTTCTATTCTTCCTAGGACAGAGGAAGAAAACGTCAGTCTACCTGACATCTCTAGAGGTATAGAGGTTCATTTAGAAAATTCTGTGACTCTACAATCACTAGACGATTTTCTTAGTAACCTTGGGAGTGATAAAGCTGGTGATATTAAAAACATGATTTTGCATTTCCCTGAATTGTTCGGTGATGTTCCTAAACGTTGTACTCTGGGTGTACATGACGTTGATGTACAGGGAGCATCACCCATTAAGCAATCACCATATAGGATGAGTCCAACAAAGCATAAAGCATTGAGAGAAGAGGTTGATTTTCTGTTGTCTCATGGACTTATTGAGCGCAGTAAAAGTCCATGGGCATCTCCCTGTATTTTAGTGCCTAAATCTGACGGTAGTTTCAGGATGTGCACTGATTACAGGAATGTGAACTCTGTCACCTTGCCTGATGGTTATCCTCTACCTCGCATTGACGACCTTATTGATCGTGTGTCAGGAGCCCAGTTTGTCAGCCGTTTAGATCTCTTACGAGGCTATTATCAAGTCCCGCTTACTGAACGTGCTCAAGAAATATCTGCTTTTACTGTTCAAGATAGATTGTTTAACTACCTCGTCACCCCCTTCGGCCTATGTAACGCGGCTTCTTCATTCCAACGTACAATGAACGAGTTGACCCACAACTTAGAAGGAGTAGAAGCCTACCTTGACGACTTAGTGGTGTACAGTGCCGAGTGGGAACAACACTTGACGCGTCTCAGAGCATTGTTTGAGAGACTGGCGCACTACAACTTCACTGTTAACTTAGCCAAATGTAGTTTTGGTCAAGCCAAGATTACCTATCTAGGCTTTTGTATCGGCCAAGGTGAGGTTGCTCCAATTGAGGCTAAGGTTCGTGCAATTTCTGAATTTCCAGTGCCACAGGATAGGAAAGGAGTACAGAGATTCCTGGGTATGGCAGGATATTATCGCAGGTTCTGTCCAAACTTTTCTCAGATTGCAGCTCCTCTCACTGAGCTTACTAGTAGCAAAGTTCAGTTCACCTGGACTAGAGATTGTTCAGACTCGTTCAAAAGGTTGAAGCGCTTGCTATCCTCTGCTCCTGTGTTGAAGAGTCCTAATTTCAATCTTCCCTTCTTTTTACATATAGATGCAAGTGGTTATGCAGTGGGCGCTGTGCTGCTCCAACAGTCAACATCCACTGACATTCTCCATCCTATATGTTACTATTCATCTAAGCTTAAACGACACCAGAAAAATTATGCCACTATTGAGAAAGAGGCTCTAGCTCTTGTGGTGTCCTTGGAACATTTTGACGTGTATTTGGGCACTTCCCCATTTAAAATTAACGTTTTTTCTGACCACAATCCACTCACCTACATAAACACTATGAAAAGTAAAAATGCTACGATCATGAGGTGGGCTCTCAGAATCCAACCTTATTCTATTAGTATAAAACACATAAGTGGTCATTGTAATGTAATTGCCGACGCTCTGTCTCGTCCTTAATAATTATCAGTTACATTAAATTAACGTAATTTTAATGCCCAAATACCTTTTCTTACTTGTTATGTCAAATTCATTAAAGTAACTTAATCCCTCCAGCCCATATTAACTATATATACTCATGTCTAATTATTATATTTATGTATTCACAGTATTGTTGTGTGAGGAGGAGACAAGCTGAGTGTTGAGTGGGTAGTGTGGTGCGGGTGATGTACTGCGTGACGCAACACTGTCCTGCCGCAGACCCCCCCCTCACTACACACCTTAAGCTGTTTCATACTCAGATGTTCATACTTCCTCGCATTCCACAACCACTACTTAAGAGTGGAATGCAGTCTCCTTTACTATGATCGAGCCTCAACGTGCCCTCCTTGTCAGCGCTATCCTGTCTCTACACTGATGTACATAACCACGAGTATGCAGAGATACGATACTGTGTATTGCCCTAGTACTAGGGGCATATCCTAGTGACGGACGCTGTGAAAGACATTAATGCAACTCCTAGTGCGACCCTCTGTCGTGTTGGGGGGGTGTTGCAACCCCTGAATGGGTTACAATGATTATTATGTATATATGTAATGTATATTACCTTTTCATTTAATTTTATATTGCTTATATTTGCGATAATAGCTAAATCGCAAATGTATTGCCTTATATTGTTATTTGACATAGCTTATGTTGTTAGGATGTATATAAAATGTGCTCAGTTAGTCTTGATTGTCAAACTACTGTAATTATCGCTTGTCGCTCGTTATACTGCCGGCTTCTGAGCTGCAGTTGTCCACGGGGCTATCACGTGATCGAGGGGGGGGTGTCCTCACCTCTCGTGAAGTAGTCAGTCTGCTGTAGACTCGCTTGGTGGTTGGACAGATTGTCTGTCTCATTATTCTTGTTAGTTCTGTAGAACTTTGTTCACAGAACATTGTATAGACTTTGTGATTTTCGACGTTGTACTGAGGTTGTGTGTCACATAGACACTCTGAGCATCTCAGGTCCTTAGCTATAGCTTCTGACCTATTTTTGTACTGGTTTCTGTGTATTGTCACAGTCGCGTTTTTCCTATGCTGAACATAGATTCAGTAGTATGGGAGTTTTGTAACTTTTGTGGAGGATCTGCTGATGGTCCCTACTTAGTGTCGTTATATTATTCCCCAGTTCCTGATTCTGTGTCGCAGTCACTTGATATTGCATTGCTATTGGGCTTAGCATTCTTTGTTGTTCAAGCAGACTGTTCGGGTTGCCAGTCGGTCAAGAAGTTAGTTTATTTGAGGACTTTGTCAGTCACTTGTTTAAGTCTTATTCGAGTCTTGAGACATAGCTAACTACTTAAGAGCACTTACATGCATACACACACTTTTACATATTTGTAATATCTTATTAAATGTTAATGTACCTGACAGTACTTAAGAATTATAAATGTAATATGTGCTTTCAGCACAATAATATTGAACTCGAGAGATTGATTTTATTTTGATTGCTGTGATTTAATTTACTTTGATAATATACCTCTAGACTTAATAAATTTATTAAATTTTTAATTTCTCTAGTTAGTAGCCTACCAGTTGTAATCCTAAAGCGCCATTAAACAATACTGAATTTTAATGGATAATTGGACAAGGATACTGACTACTTGTTATGAAAACCCAGTAACAGGCTGGATGCTAGAAGGGTAGTCCTTTCTAGTATTCACTGGAGATCTCTAAACTTTTAGAACTGCGTTTTTTGTAACACCTCACCATCAGGCAACACTACACTAGTCACTGAGGCACCAGTAACCTCACCACCAGGCAGCACTACACTAGTCACTGAGGTACCTGTAACCTCACCATCAGGCAACACTACACTAGTCACTGATGCACCAGTAACCTCACCACCAGGCAACACTGCACTAGTGACTGAGGCACCAGTAACCTCACCATCAGGCAGCATTACTATTACAACCCAGGAATCCAAATGGCCTGTTATCCCGGGTGTAATGGGAGCAAAATAAACACAGCAGAAAAAGTTTAGACTTATATTATCCTTCACCAGTTTAGAACAGCAATATGTACACTATGTACAGTGATAAGTATAGTGCACTCCACGGTAAGCAAGGCAGAAATAGAAGCCACAAGATAGCAGACCGTGCTTCAACCAGCTCTAGAATGGGAATGACAAGGGCAGACAGGAGAGCGGTACCCACATAACCTCTGCGATTGCCAAAACCATCTTCTTATTGGCTAGAACCTGGTCACTAGTTGAACGACGGGGTCCCATCATCAACTCTTAGCAACCTGGTTCGCTGGTTGGGGGAGATAGCCTGTAAATGAGGGTGTGTACATGCGCCGAATAAAGGTTACGTACTCTTTGCATGCCACACCCCCACCCCGAGAAGGCTCAGGATTAGGCTGCCACCTCCCAGTGGTAACCGTGCCGCCATGGCACAAAATAATGGGACCGCCTTTCCTCTCCACCATCCAACTCTTAGATAGAGCTCAGCTTTTCTCGTGACCAAAAGCCAAACCCTAAACTTAGAGTGAGACAGCAGTCAGACAGGCTAGCATAGGTCCAAGATACAGGCGGACGGTAGCCCGCATCCCCTCACTAAAAAAAAAACCCACACCAGGGGATAAAAAAAAAAGAGCGAGAAAAGGGGTTACCACAAATAACATCCTAACTTAAATAAAATATTATACTCTAGATAAAGAGTCTGCCAACATATTTTCTTTGCCGGCAATATATTTAATGGAAATATTATAGGGCTGCAGCCTTAGCGTCCAGCGCATAAGCCTTGTGTTTTTCAGGATTAGCTCTGTAGGGGAGAGTTTAATTGATTTAGAGTTTCCCACATCTACATCATGATAGCCTAACGTACATTTTTTCGGCACATCCGAAAAAATATTAGGATATGACTGTAGAAGCTCCGTTAAATTTGTTGCTTGGGTTTCAGATAATCCCTCCATTAAAGGGCTAGGATCCTTGAGGAGGACAGAATTTTAAAGTTTAATATTAATTTCAGAGATAGAGTGCAAAGAGTCAGAGTCGTCCTCAGAGGTAGAGGACAGAGTCATTACTGGGACTTTATCTGGTGTATGGAAGTACTTTAATTGATTAATGTGGTAAGTTTTAGTTTTTGAGGTCTTATCAATGGGAGCTACCACATAATTTACATCAGATAATCTACTTACAATCTGCATAGGTCCCGTAAATCTAGCTTTCAAGGTGTGGCCAGGTATAGGTTCCTGCACCAACACCTTGTCTCCTGGATGGAAGGAGCGGAATTGTGCACTTCTGTCATACCTCTGTTTCATCTTAGTTTGAGCTGTCTTTACCAACACCTGCAAGAAACAAGTGTTGTACACCAACACCTGCAAGAAGCACAAGTGTTGTACACCAACACCTGCAAGAAACAAGTGTTAAACACCAACACCTGCAAGAAACAAGTGTTAAACACCAACACCTGCAGGAAACACAAGTGTTGTACACCAACACCTGCAAGAAACACAAGTGTTGTACACCAACACATGCAAGAAACATAAGTGTTGTACACCAACCCCAGCAAAAATCAAGTGTTGTACACGAACACCTGCAAGAAGCACAAGTGTTGTACACCAACACCTGCAAGAAGCATAAGTGTTGTGCACCAACACCTGCAAGAAACACAAGTGTTTTACACCAACACCTGCAAGAAGCACAAGTGTTGTACACCAACACCTGCAAGAAGCACAAGTGTTGTACACCAACACCTGCAAGAAACAAGTGTTGTACACCAACACCTGCAAGAAACACAAGTGTTGTACACCAACACCTGCAAGAAACACAAGTGTTGTACACCAACACCTGCAAGAAACAAGTGTTGTACACCAACACATGCAAGAAACATAAGTGTTGCACACCAACCCCTGCAAGAAACAAGTGTTGTAAACCAACACCTGCAAGAAGCACAAGTGTTGTACACCAACACCTGCAAGAAACAAGTGTTGTACACCAACACCTGCAAGAAACAAGTATTGTACACCAACACCTGCAAGAAACACAAGTGTTGTACACCAACACCTGCAAGAAACACAAGTGCTGTACACCAACACATGCAAGAAACATAAGTGTTGTACACCAACACCTGAAAGAAGCAAGTGTTGTACACCAACACCTGCAAAAAACACAAGTGTTGTAGACCAACGACTGCAAGAAACACAAGTGTTGTTCACCAACATCTGCAAGAAACACAAGTGTTGCACACCAACACCTGCAAGAAGCACAAGTGTTGTACTCCAACACCTGCAAGAAACAAGTGTTGCACACCAACACCTGCAAGAAGCACAAGTGTTGTACACCAACACCTGCAGGAAACAAGTGTTGTACACCAACACCTGCAAGAAATACAAGTGTTGTACACCAACACCTGCAAGAAACACAAATGTTGTACACCAACCCCTGCAAGAAACAAGTGTTGTACACCAACACCTGCAAGAAGCACAAGTATTGTACACCAACACCTGCAAGAAACAAGTGTTGTACACAAACACCTGCAAGAAGTACAAGTGTTGTACACCAACACCTGCAAGAAACAAGTGTTGTACACCAACACCTGCAAGAAACACAAGTGTTGTACACCAACCCCTCCAAGAAACACAAGTGTTGTACACCAACACATGCAAGAAACGTAAGTGTTGTACACAAACACCTGCAAGAAGCAAGTGTTGTACACCAACACCTGCAAGAAGCAAGTGTTGTACACCAACACCTGCAAGAAACAAGTGTTGTACACCAACACATGCAAGAAACATGTGTTGTACACCAACCCCTACAAGAAACAAGTGTTGTACACCAACACCTGCAAGAAACAAGTGTTGTACATCAACACCTGCAAGAAACCAGTGTTGTACACCAACACCTGCAAGAAACACAAGTGTTGTACACCAACACCTGCAAGAAACACAAGTGTTGTACACCAACACATGCAAGAAACATAAGTGTTGTACACCAACATCTGCAAGAAGCAAGTGTTATACACCAACACCTGCAAAACACACAAGTGTTGTACACCAACGACTGCATGAAACACAAGTGTTGTTCACCAACATCTGCAAGAAACACAAGTGTTGTACACCAACACCTGCAAAAAGCACAAGTGTTGTACTCCAACACCTACAAGAAACAAGTGTTGCACACCAACACCTGCAAGAAGCACAAGTGTTGTACACCAACACCTGCAAGAAATAAGTGTTGTACAACAACACCTGCAAGAAACACAAGTGTTGTACACCAACACCTGCAAGAAACACAAGTGTTGTACACCAACACATGCAAGAAACATAAGTGTTGTACACCAACAAATGCAAGAATCATGTGTTTAACAGCAACACCTGCAAGAAGCACAAGTGTTGTACACCAACACCTGCAAGAAGCATAAGTGTTGTGCACCAACACCTGCAAGAAACACAAGTGTTTTACACCAACACCTGCAAGAAGCACAAGTGTTGTACACCAACACCTGCAAGAAGCACAAGTGTTGTACACCAACACCTGCAAGAAGCACAAGTGTTGTACACCAACACCTGCAAGAAACAAGTATTGTACACCAACACCTGCAAGAAACACAAGTGTTGTACACCAACACCTGCAAGAAACACAAGTGTTGTACACCAACACATGCAAGAAACATAAGTGTTGTACACCAACACCTGCAAGAAGCAAGTGTTGTACACAAACACCTGCAAAAAACACAAGTGTTGTATACCAACGACTGCAAGAAACACAAGTGTTGTTCACCAACATCTGCAAGAAACACAAGTGTTGCACATCAACACCTGCAAGAAGCACAAGTGTTGTACTTCAACACCTGCAAGAAACAAGTGTTGCACACAAACACCTGCAAGAAGCACAAGTGTTGTACACCAACACCTGCAGGAAACAAGTGTTGTACACCAACACCTGCAAGAAACACAAGTGTTGTACACCAACACCTGCAAGAAACACAAGTGTTGTACACAAACCCCTGCAAGAAACTAGTGTTGTACACGAACACCTGCAAGAAGCACAAGTGTTGTACACCAACACCTGCAAGAAACAAGTATTGTACATCAACACCTGCAAGAAACAAGTGTTGTACACCAACACCTGCAAGAAACACAAGTGTTGTGAACCAACACCTGCAAGAAACTCAAGTGTTGTACACCAACACATGCAAGAAACATAAGTGTTGTACACCAACCCCTGCAAGAAACTAGTGTTGTACACGAACACCTGCAAGAAGCACAAGTGTTGTACACCAACACCTGCAAGAAAAAAGTGTTGTACATCAACACCTGCAAGAAACAAGTGTTGTACACCAACACCTGCAAGAAACACAAGTGTTGTACACCAACCCCTGCAAGAAACACAAGTGTTGTACACCAACACATGCAAGAAACGTAAGTGTTGTACACCATCACCTGCAAGAAGCAAGTGTTGTACACCAACACCTGCAAGAAACAAGTGTTGTACACGAACACCTGCAAGAAACAAGTGTTGTACACCAACACATGCAAGAAACATAAGTGTTGTACACCAATCCCTGCAAGAAACAATTGTACACGAACACCTGCAAGAAGCACAAGTGTTGTACACCAACACCTGCAAGAAACAAGTGTTGTACACCAACACCTGCAAGAAGCACAAGTGTTGTACACCAACACCTGCAAGAAACAAGTGTTGTACACCAACACCTGCAAGAAACACAAGTGTTGTACACCAACACCTGCAAGAAACGCAAGTGTTGTACACCAACACCTGCAAGAAACAAGTGTTGTACACCAACACCTGCAAGAAGCAAGTGTTGTACACCAACACCTGCAAGAAACAAGTGTTGTACACCAACACATGCAAGAAACATAAGTATTGTACACCAACCCCTACAAGAAACAAGTGTTGTACACCAACACCTGCAAGAAAAGAGTGTTGTACATCAACACCTGCAAGAAACCAGTGTTGTACACCAACACCTGCAAGAAACACAAGTGTTGTACACCAACACATGCAAGAAACATAAGTGTTGTACACCAACACCTGCAAGAAGCAAGTGTTGTACACCAACACCTGCAAAACACACAAGTTTTGTAGACCAACGACTGCATGAAACACAAGTGTTGTTCACCAACATCTGCAAGAAACACAAGTGTTGTACACCAACACCTGCAAAAAGCACAAGTGTTGTACTCCAACACCTGCAAGAAACAAGTGTTGCACACCAACACCTGCAAGAAGCACAAGTGTTGTACACCAACACCTGCAAGAATCAAGTGTTGTACAACAACACCTGCAAGAAACACAAGTGTTGTACACCAACAACTGCAAGAAACACAAGTGTTGTACACTAACACATGCAAGAAACATAAGTGTTGTACACCAACACCTGCAAGAATCATGTGTTGTACAGCAACACCTGCAAGAAGCACAAGTGTTGTACACCAACACCTGCAAGAAGCATAAGTGTTGTGCACCAACACCTGCAAGAAACATAAGTGTTTTACACCAACACCTGCAAGAAGCACAAGTGTTGTACACCAACACCTGCAAGAAGCACAAGTGTTGTACACCAACACCTGCAAGAAGCACAAGAGTTGTACACCAACACCTGCCAGAAACAAGTATTGTACACCAACACCTGCAAGAAACACAAGTGTTGTACACCAACACCTGCAAGAAACACAAGTATTTTACACCAACACATGCAAGAAACATAAGTGTTGTACACCAACACCTGCAAGAAGCAAGTGTTGTCCACCAACACCTGCAAAAAACACAAGTGTTGTTCACCAACATCTGCAAGAAACACAAGTGTTGTACATCAACACTTGCAAGAAGCACAAGTGTTGTACTTCAACACCTGCTAGAAACAAGTGTTGCACACCAACACCTGCAAGAAGCACAAGTGTTGTACACCAACACCTGCAGGAAACAAGTGTTGTACACCAACACCTGCAAGAAACACAAGTGTTGTACACCAACACCTGCAAGAAACACAAGTGTTGTACACCAACCCCTGCAAGAAACTAGTGTTGTACACGAACACCTGCAAGAAGCACAAGTGTTGTACACCAACACCTGCAAGAAACTCAAGTGTTGTACACCAACACATGCAAGAAACATAAGTGTTGTACACCAACCCCTACAAGAAACAAGTGTTGTACACGAACACCTGCAAGAAGCACAAGTGTTGTACACCAACACCTGCAAGAAACAAATGTTGTACATCAACACCTGCAAGAAACAAGTGTTGTACACCAACACCTGCAAGAAACACAAGTGTTGTACACCAACCCCTGCAAGAAACACAAGTGTTGTACACCAACACATGCAAGAAACGTAAGTGTTGTACACCAACACCTGCAAGAAGCAAGTGTTGTACACCAACACCTGCAAGAAACAAGTGCTGTACACCAACACCTGCAAGAAACAAGTGTTGTACACCAACACATGCAAGAAACATAAGTGTTGTACACCAATCCCTGCAAGAAACAAGTGTTGTACACCAACACCTGCAAGAAGCACAAGTGTTGTACACCAACACCTGCAAGAAACAAGTGTTGTACACCAACACATGCAAGAAACATAAGTGTTGTACACCAACACCTGCAAGAAGCAAGTGTTGTACACCAACACCTGAAAAAAACACAAGTGTTGTAGACCAACGACTGCAAGAAACACAAGTGTTGTTCACCAACATCTGCAAGAAACACAAGTGTTGTACACCAACACCTGCAAGAAGCACAAGTGTTGTACTCCAACACGTGCAAGAAACAAGTGTTGCACACCAACACCTGCAAGAAGCACAAGTGTTGTACACCAACACCTGCAGGAAACAAGTGTTGTACACCAACACCTGCAAGAAACACAAGTGTTGTACACCAAAACCTGCAAGAAGCACAAGTGTTTTACTCCAACACCTGCAAGAAACAAGTGTTGCACACCAACACCTGCAAGAAGCACAAGTGTTGTACACCAACACCTGCAGTAAACAAGTGTTGTACACCAACACCTGCAAGAAACACAAGTGTTGTACACCAACACCTGCAAGAAGCACAAGTTCTGTACGAATGGTATATAATACCGACAAGGTGAGATTAAGACACATGTGCAACATCTGGGTATCTTTATTGTAGACGTTTCGCCATCTAGTGGCTTTATCAATACAAATTCCAGGACATAACTTGAAGACAGTAGAACTATGTACAGAAGATGAGGTAATCAGTCCCTCAACCTAGGAGTAGGTGCGAAGAGCACCATAGTCGTGGAGATTCTGAAGCAGAAGAAAGGATCCTGGCGCTTATATAGTAACGTCAGGTGTAGCAGACGAGGGCATATTCACTGGTAGGCGGGATTCCCCAGTGGAAGTAGGTCCTTCCCAAAGAGATGGGTTAGTTGTAGTAGTAGTTGTCGTAGTCGTGAAGGTTATGTACATGTCCTCAGAATTAAGATTCCATGATGTTGCAGTGTCTGACAAGGCTCCTTTCTTCTGCTTCAGAATCTCCACGACTATGGTGCTCTTCGCACCTACTCCTAGGTTGAGGGACTGATTACCTCATCTTCTGTACATAGTTCTACTGTCTTCAAGTTATGTCCTGGAATTTGTATTGATAAAGCCACTGGATGGCGAAACGTCTACAATAAAGATACCCAGATGTTGCACATGTGTCTTAATCTCAAGAAGCACAAGTATTGTACACCAACACCTGCAAGAAACAAGTGTTGTACACCAACACCTGCAAGAAGCACAAGTGTTGTACACCAACACCTGCAAGAAACAAGTGTTGTACACCAACACCTGCAAGAAACACAAGTGTTGTACACCAACCCCTGCAAGAAACACAAGTGTTGTACACCAACATATGCAAGAAACGTAAGTGTTGTACATCAACACCTGCAAGAAGCAAGTGTTGTACACCAACACCCGCAAGAAGCAAGTGTTGTACACCAATATCTGCAAGAAACAAGTGTTGTACACCAACACATGCAAGAAACATAAGTGTTGTACACCAACCCCTGCAAGAAACAAGTGTTGTACACGAACACCTGCAAGAAGCACAAGTGTTGTACACCAACACCTGCAAGAAACAAGTGTTGTACATCAACACCTGCAAGAAACAAGTGTTGTACACCAACACCTGCAAGAAACACAAGTGTTGTACACCAACACCTGCAAGAAACAAAAGTGTTCTACACAAACACATGCAAGAAACATAAGTGTTGTACACCAACACCTGCAAGAAGCAAGTGTTGTACACCAACACCTGCAAAAAACACAAGTGTTGTAGACCAACGACTGCAAGAAACACAAGTGCTGTTCACCAACATCTGCAAGAAACACAAGTGTTGTACACCAACACCTACAAAAAGCACAAGTGTTGTACTCCAACACCTGCAAGAAACAAGTGTTGCACAGCAACACCTGCAAGAAGCACAAGTGTTTTACACCAACACCTGCAAGAAACAAGTGTTGTACACCAACACCTGCAAGAAACACAAGTGTTGTACACCAACACCTGCAAGAAACACAAGTGTTGTACACCAACCCCTGCAAGAAACTAGTGTTGTACACGAACACCTGCAAGAAGCACAAGTGTTGTACACCAACACCTGCAAGAAACTCAAGTGTTGTACACCAACACATGCAAGAAACATAAGTGTTGTACACCAACCCCTACAAGAAACTAGTGTTGTACACGAACACCTGCAAGAAGCACAAGTGTTGTACACCAACACCTGCAAGAAACAAATGTTGTACATCAACACCTGCAAGAAACAAGTGTTGTACACCAACACCTGCAAGAAACACAAGTGTTGTACACCAACCCCTGCAAGAAACACAAGTGTTGTACACCAACACATGCAAGAAACGTAAGTGTTGTACACCAACACCTGCAAGAAGCAAGTGTTGTACACCAACACCTGCAAGAAACAAGTGCTGTACACCAACACCTGCAAGAAACAAGTGTTGTACACCAACACATGCAAGAAACATAAGTGTTCTACACCAACCCCTGCAAGAAACAAGTGTTGTACACCAACACCTGCAAGAAGCACAAGTGTTGTACACCAACACCTGCAAGAAACAAGTGTTGTACACCAACACATGCAAGAAACATAAGTGTTGTACACCAACACCTGCAAGAAGCAAGTGTTGTACACCAACACCTGAAAAAAACACAAGTGTTGTAGACCAACGACTGCAAGAAACACAAGTGTTGTTCACCAACATCTGCAAGAAACACAAGTGTTGTACACCAACACCTGCAAGAAGCACAAGTGTTGTACTCCAACACGTGCAAGAAACAAGTGTTGCACACCAACACCTGCAAGAAGCACAAGTGTTGTACACCAACACCTGCAGGAAACAAGTGTTGTACACCAACACCTGCAAGAAACACAAGTGTTGTACACCAAAACCTGCAAGAAGCACAAGTGTTTTACTCCAACACCTGCAAGAAACAAGTGTTGCACACCAACACCTGCAAGAAGCACAAGTGTTGTACACCAACACCTGCAGGAAACAAGTGTTGTACACCAACACCTGCAAGAAACACAAGTGTTGTACACCAACACCTGCAAGAAGCACAAGTTCTGTACGAATGGTATATAATACCGACAAGGTGAGATTAAGACACATGTGCAACATCTGGGTATCTTTATTGTAGACGTTTCGCCATCTAGTGGCTTTATCAATACAAATTCCAATACATAACTTGAAGACAGTAGAACTATGTACAGAAGATGAGGTAATCAGTCCCTCAACCTAGGAGTAGGTGCGAAGAGCACCATAGTCGTGGAGATTCTGAAGCAGAAGAAAGGATCCTGGCGCTTATATAGTAACGTCAGGTGCAGCAGACGAGGGCATATTCACTGGTAGGCGGGATTCCCCAGTGGAAGTAGGTCCTTCCCAAAGAGATGGGTTAGTTGTAGTAGTAGTTGTCGTAGTCGTGAAGGTTATGTACATGTCCTCAGAATTAAGATTCCATGATGTTGCAGTGTCTGACAAGGCTCCTTTCTTCTGCTTCAGAATCTCCACGACTATGGTGCTCTTCGCACCTACTCCTAGGTTGAGGGACTGATTACCTCATCTTCTGTACATAGTTCTACTGTCTTCAAGTTATGTCCTGGAATTTGTATTGATAAAGCCACTGGATGGCGAAACGTCTACAATAAAGATACCCAGATGTTGCACATGTGTCTTAATCTCAAGAAGCACAAGTATTGTACACCAACACCTGCAAGAAACACAAGTGTTGTACACCAACCCCTGCAAGAAACACAAGTGTTGTACACCAACATATGCAAGAAACGTAAGTGTTGTACATCAACACCTGCAAGAAGCAAGTGTTGTACACCAACACCCGCAAGAAGCAAGTGTTGTACACCAACATCTGCAAGAAACAAGTGTTGTACACCAACACATGCAAGAAACATAAGTGTTGTACACCAACCCCTGCAAGAAACAAGTGTTGTACACGAACACCTGCAAGAAGCACAAGTGTTGTACACCAACACCTGCAAGAAACAAGTGTTGTACATCAACACCTGCAAGAAACAAGTGTTGTACACCAACACCTGCAAGAAACACAAGTGTTGTACACCAACACCTGCAAGAAACAAAAGTGTTCTACACAAACACATGCAAGAAACATAAGTGTTGTACACCAACACCTGCAAGAAGCAAGTGTTGTACACCAACACCTGCAAAAAACACAAGTGTTGTAGACCAACGACTGCAAGAAACACAAGTGCTGTTCACCAACATCTGCAAGAAACACAAGTGTTGTACACCAACACCTACAAAAAGCACAAGTGTTGTACTCCAACACCTGCAAGAAACAAGTGTTGCACAGCAACACCTGCAAGAAGCACAAGTGTTTTACACCAACACCTGCAAGAAACAAGTGTTGTACACCAACACCTGCTAGAAACACAAGTGTTGTACACCAACACCTGCAAGAAACAAGTGTTGTACACCAACACCTGCAAGAAACACAAGTGTTGTACACCAACACCTGCAAGAAACACAAGTGTTGTACACCAACACATGCAAGAAACATAAGTGTTTACACCAACCCCTGCAAGAATCAAGTGTTGTGCACCAACACCTGCAAGAAACAAGTGTTGTACACCAACACCTGCAAGAAGCACAAGTGTTGTACACCAACACCTGCAAGAAGCATAAGTATTGTACACCAACACCTGCAAGAAACACAAGTGTTGTACACCAACACCTGCAAGAAACAAGTGCTGTACACCAACACATGCAAGAAACATAAGTGTTGCACACCAACCCCTGCAAGAAACAAGTGTTGTACACCAACACCTGCAAGAAGCACAAGTGTTGTACACCAACACCTGCAAGAAACAAGTGTTGTACACCAACACCTGCAAGAAGCACAAGTGTTGTACACCAACACCTGCAAGAAACAAGTATTGTTCACCAACACCTGCAAGAAACACAAGTGTTGTACACCAACACCTGCAAGAAACACAAGTGTTGTACACCAACACATGCAAGAAACATAAGTGTTGTACACCAACACCTGCAAGAAGCAAGTGTTCTACACCAACACCTGCAAAAAACACAAGTGTTGTAGACCAACGACTGCAAGAAACACAAGTGTTGTTCACCAACATCTGCAAGAAACACAAGTGTTGTACACCAACACCTGCAAGAAGCACAAGTGTTGTACTCCAACAGCTGCAAGAAAAAAGTGTTGCACACCAACACCTGCAAGAAGCACAAGTGTTGTACACCAACACCTGCAGGAAACAAGTGTTGTACACCAACACCTGCAAGAAACACAAGTGTTGTACACCAACACCTGCAAGAAACACAAGTGTTTTACACCAACCCCTGCAAGAAACAAGTGTTGTACACCAACACCTGCATGAAGCACAAGTATTGTACACCAACACCTGCAAGAAGCAAGTGTTGTACACCAACACCTGCAAGAAGTACAAGTGTTGTACTCCAACACCTGCAAGAAACAAGTGTTGCACACCAACACCTGCAAGAAGCACAAGTGTTGTACACCAACACCTGCAGGAAACAAGTTTTGTACACCAACACCTGCAAGAAGCAAGTGTTGTACACCAACACCTGCAAGAAGCACAAGTGTTGTACTCCAATACCTGCAAGAAACAAGTGTTGCACACCAAAACCTGCAAGAAGCACAAGTGTTGTACACCAACACCTGCAGAAAACAAGTGTTGTACACCAAAACCTGCAAGAAACACAAGTGTTGTACACCAACACCTGCAAGAAACACAAGTGTTGTACACCAACCCCTGCAAGAAACTAGTGTTGTACACGAACACCTGCAGGAAGCACAAGTGTTGTACACCAACACCTGCAAGAAACAAGTGTTGTACATCAACACCTGCAAGAAACAAGTGTTGTACACCAACACCTGCAAGAAACACAAGTGTTGTACACCAACACCTGCAAGAAACACAAGTGTTGTACACCAACACATGCAAGAAACATAAGTTTTGTACACCAACACCTGCAAGAAGCAAGTGTTTTACACCAACATCTGCAAAAAACACATGTGTCGTAGACCAACGACTGCAAGAAACACAAGTGTTGCTCACCAACATCTGCAAGAAACACAAGTGTTGTACATCAACACCTGCAAAAAGCACAAGTGTTGTACTCCAACACCTGCAAGAAACAAGTGTTGCACACCAACACCTGCAAGAAGCACAAGTGTTGTACACCAACACCTGCAGGAAACAAGTGTTGTACACCAACACCTGCAAGAAACACAAGTGTTGTACACCAACACCTGCAAGAAACACAAGTGTTGTACACCAACCCCTGCAAGAAACTAGTGTTGTACACGAACACCTGCAAGAAGCACAAGTGTTGTACACCAACACCTGCAAGAAACAAGTGTTGTACATCAACACCTGCAAGAAACAAGTGTTGTACACCAACACCTGCAAGAAACACAAGTGTTGTGCACCAACACCTGCAAGAAACTCAAGTGTTGTACACCAACACATGCAAGAAACATAAGTGTTGTACACCAACCCCTGCAAGAAACTAGTGTTGTACACGAACACCTGCAAGAAGCACAAGTGTTGTACACCAACACCTGCAAGAAACAAATGTTGTACATCAACACCTGCAAGAAACAAGTGTTGTACACCAACACCTACAAGAAACACAAGTGTTGTACACCAACCCCTGCAAGAAACACAAGTGTTGTACACCAACACATGCAAGAAACGTAAGTGTTGTACACCAACACCTGCAAGAAGCAAGTGTTGTACACCAACACCTGCAAGAAACAAGTGTTGTACACCAACACCTGCAAGAAACAAGTGTTGTACACCAACACATGCAAGAAACATAAGTGTTGTACACCAACCCCTGCAAGAAACAAGTGTTGTACAAGAACACCTGCAAGAAGCACAAGTGTTGTACACCAACACCTGCAAGAAACAAGTGTTGTACACCAACACCTGCAAGAAGCACAAGTGTTGTACACCAACACCTGCAAGAAACAAGTGTTGTACACCAACACCTGCAAGAAACACAAGTGTTGTACACCAACACCTGCAAGAAACGCAAGTGTTGTGCACCAACACATGCAAGAAACATAAGTGTTGTACACCAACACCTGCAAGAAGCAAGTGTTGTACACCAACACATGAAAAAAACACAAGTGTTGTAGACCAACGACTGCAAGAAACACAAGTGTTGTTCACCAACATCTGCAAGAAACACAAGTGTTGTACACCAACACCTGCAAGAAGCACAAGTGTTGTACTCCAACACGTGCAAGAAACAAGTGTTGCACACCAACACCTGCAAGAAGCACAAGTGTTGTACACCAACACCTGCAGGAAACAAGTGTTGTACACCAACACCTGCAAGAAACACAAGTGTTGTACACCAAAACCTGCAAGAAGCACAAGTGTTTTACTCCAACACCTGCAAGAAACAAGTGTTGCACACCAACACCTGCAAGAAGCACAAGTGTTGTACACCAACACCTGCAGGAAACAAGTGTTGTACACCAACACCTGCAAGAAACACAAGTGTTGTACACCAACACCTGCAAGAAGCACAAGTTCTGTACGAATGGTATATAATACCGACAAGGTGAGATTAAGACACATGTGCAACATCTGGGTATCTTTATTGTAGACGTTTCGCCATCTAGTGGCTTTATCAATACAAATTCCAATACATAACTTGAAGACAGTAGAACTATGTACAGAAGATGAGGTAATCAGTCCCTCAACCTAGGAGTAGGTGCGAAGAGCACCATAGTCGTGGAGATTCTGAAGCAGAAGAAAGGAGCCTGGCGCTTATATAGTAACGTCAGGTGTAGCAGACGAGGGCATATTCACTGGTAGGCGGGATTCCCCAGTGGAAGTAGGTCCTTCCCAAAGAGATGGGTTAGTTGTAGTAGTAGTTGTCGTAGTCGTGAAGGTTATGTACATGTCCTCAGAATTAAGATTCCATGATGTTGCAGTGTCTGACAAGGCTCCTTTCTTCTGCTTCAGAATCTCCACGACTATGGTGCTCTTCGCACCTACTCCTAGGTTGAGGGACTGATTACCTCATCTTCTGTACATAGTTCTACTGTCTTCAAGTTATGTCCTGGAATTTGTATTGATAAAGCCACTGGATGGCGAAACGTCTACAATAAAGATACCCAGATGTTGCACATGTGTCTTAATCTCAAGAAGCACAAGTATTGTACACCAACACCTGCAAGAAACACAAGTGTTGTACACCAACCCCTGCAAGAAACACAAGTGTTGTACACCAACATATGCAAGAAACGTAAGTGTTGTACATCAACACCTGCAAGAAGCAAGTGTTGTACACCAACACCCGCAAGAAGCAAGTGCTGTACACCAACATCTGCAAGAAACAAGTGTTGTACACCAACACATGCAAGAAACATAAGTGTTGTACACCAACCCCTGCAAGAAACAAGTGTTGTACACGAACACCTGCAAGAAGCACAAGTGTTGTACACCAACACCTGCAAGAAACAAGTGTTGTACATCAACACCTGCAAGAAACAAGTGTTGTACACCAACACCTGCAAGAAACACAAGTGTTGTACACCAACACCTGCAAGAAACAAAAGTGTTCTACACAAACACATGCAAGAAACATAAGTGTTGTACACCAACACCTGCAAGAAGCAAGTGTTGTACACCAACACCTGCAAAAAACACAAGTGTTGTAGACCAACGACTGCAAGAAACACAAGTGCTGTTCACCAACATCTGCAAGAAACACAAGTGTTGTACACCAACACCTACAAAAAGCACAAGTGTTGTACTCCAACACCTGCAAGAAACAAGTGTTGCACAGCAACACCTGCAAGAAGCACAAGTGTTTTACACCAACACCTGCAAGAAACAAGTGTTGTACACCAACACCTGCTAGAAACACAAGTGTTGTACACCAACACCTGCAAGAAACAAGTGTTGTACACCAACACCTGCAAGAAACACAAGTGTTGTACACCAACACCTGCAAGAAACACAAGTGTTGTACACCAACACATGCAAGAAACATAAGTGTTTACACCAACCCCTGCAAGAATCAAGTGTTGTGCACCAACACCTGCAAGAAACAAGTGTTGTACACCAACACCTGCAAGAAGCACAAGTGTTGTACACCAACACCTGCAAGAAGCATAAGTATTGTACACCAACACCTGCAAGAAACACAAGTGTTGTACACCAACACCTGCAAGAAACAAGTGCTGTACACCAACACATGCAAGAAACATAAGTGTTGCACACCAACCCCTGCAAGAAACAAGTGTTGTACACCAACACCTGCAAGAAGCACAAGTGTTGTACACCAACACCTGCAAGAAACAAGTGTTGTACACCAACACCTGCAAGAAGCACAAGTGTTGTACACCAACACCTGCAAGAAACAAGTATTGTTCACCAACACCTGCAAGAAACACAAGTGTTGTACACCAACACCTGCAAGAAACACAAGTGTTGTACACCAACACATGCAAGAAACATAAGTGTTGTACACCAACACCTGCAAGAAGCAAGTGTTCTACACCAACACCTGCAAAAAACACAAGTGTTGTAGACCAACGACTGCAAGAAACACAAGTGTTGTTCACCAACATCTGCAAGAAACACAAGTGTTGTACACCAACACCTGCAAGAAGCACAAGTGTTGTACTCCAACAGCTGCAAGAAAAAAGTGTTGCACACCAACACCTGCAAGAAGCACAAGTGTTGTACACCAACACCTGCAGGAAACAAGTGTTGTACACCAACACCTGCAAGAAACACAAGTGTTGTACACCAACACCTGCAAGAAACACAAGTGTTTTACACCAACCCCTGCAAGAAACAAGTGTTGTACACCAACACCTGCATGAAGCACAAGTATTGTACACCAACACCTGCAAGAAGCAAGTGTTGTACACCAACACCTGCAAGAAGTACAAGTGTTGTACTCCAACACCTGCAAGAAACAAGTGTTGCACACCAACACCTGCAAGAAGCACAAGTGTTGTACACCAACACCTGCAGGAAACAAGTTTTGTACACCAACACCTGCAAGAAGCAAGTGTTGTACACCAACACCTGCAAGAAGCACAAGTGTTGTACTCCAATACCTGCAAGAAACAAGTGTTGCACACCAAAACCTGCAAGAAGCACAAGTGTTGTACACCAACACCTGCAGGAAACAAGTGTTGTACACCAAAACCTGCAAGAAACACAAGTGTTGTACACCAACACCTGCAAGAAACACAAGTGTTGTACACCAACCCCTGCAAGAAACTAGTGTTGTACACGAACACCTGCAGGAAGCACAAGTGTTGTACACCAACACCTGCAAGAAACAAGTGTTGTACATCAACACCTGCAAGAAACAAGTGTTGTACACCAACACCTGCAAGAAACACAAGTGTTGTACACCAACACCTGCAAGAAACACAAGTGTTGTACACCAACACATGCAAGAAACATAAGTTTTGTACACCAACACCTGCAAGAAGCAAGTGTTTTACACCAACATCTGCAAAAAACACATGTGTCGTAGACCAACGACTGCAAGAAACACAAGTGTTGCTCACCAACATCTGCAAGAAACACAAGTGTTGTACACCAACACCTGCAAAAAGCACAAGTGTTGTACTCCAACACCTGCAAGAAACAAGTGTTGCACACCAACACCTGCAAGAAGCACAAGTGTTGTACACCAACACCTGCAAGAAACAAGTGTTGTACACCAACACCTGCAAGAAACACAAGTGTTGTACACCAACACCTGCAAGAAACAAGTGTTGTACACCAACTCATGCAAGAAACATAAGTGTTGTACACCAACACCTGCAAGAAACACAAGTGTTGTACCCCAACACATGCAAGAAACATAAGTGTTGTACACCAACCCCTGCAAGAAACAAGTGTTGTACACCAACACCTGCAAGAAGCACAAGTGTTGTACACCAACACCTGCAAGAAACAAGTGTTGTACACCAACGCCTGCAAGAAGCACAAGTGTTGTACACCAACACCTGCAAGAAACAAGTATTGTACACCAACACCTGCAAGAAACACAAGTGTTGTACACCAACCCCTGCAAGAAACACAAGTGTTGTACACCAACACATGCAAGAAACGTAAGTGTTGTACACCAACACCTGCAAGAAGCAAGTGTTGTACACCAACACCTGCAAGAACTAAGTGTTGTACACCAACACCTGCAAAAAACACAAGTGTTGTACACCATGTTACAAAAAACGCGATTGTAAAAGCTTAGAGATCTCCAATGAATACTAGAAAGGACTGCCCTTCTAGCATCCAGCCTGTTACTGGGTTTTCGTAACAATTAGTCAGTATCCTGGTCCAATTATCCATTAGAATTCAGTATGATTTAATAGTGCTTCAGGATTACAACTAGTAGGCTACTAACTAGAGAAATTAAAATTTAATAAATTTATTAAGTCTAGAGGTATATCATCAAACTAAATTAAATCAATCACTTCAAACAAATTAATAATAATCACTTCTCTCGTATACAATAGTATTGTGCTGAAAGCACATATCACATTTATAATTCTTAAGTACCGTCTGGTACATTAACATTTAATAATACATTACAAGTATGTACAAGTTTGTAAGTATGTGTGTTAGTGCTCTAAGTAGATCGCTATGTCTCACGTCTCGACTAGACTTAAGTAAGTGTCTGACAAAGTCCTCAAATAAACTAACTTCTTGACCGACTGGCAACCAGAACAGTCTGCATGAACAAAAAAGAATGCTAAGCCCAATAGCAATACAACAAGCAATTGCAACACAATCAGGACAAGGAGATAATATAACGACTCTAAGTAGGGACCCTCTGCAGATCCTCCACAAAAGTCACAAGACTCCCTTACTACTAAATCTAAGTTCAGCATAAGAAAATCCCCGACTGTGATAATACACAGATACCAGTACAAGTTAGGTCAGAAGCTACAGCTCAGGACCTGAGTTGTTTAGAGTGTCTATGCGTCACACAACCTCAGTACAACGTCGAAAATCACTAAGTCTATACAATGTTCTGTGAACAGAGTTCTACAGAACTATCAAGAATAATGAGACAGACAATCTGTCCAACCACCAAGAGAGTCTAGGCCAGACTGAATACTTCAGGCGAGGTGAGGACACCCCCCCCCCCCTTCGATCACGTGATAGTTCCGTGGACAGTACTGCCCAGCAACAGAAGCCGGCAGGGAAACGAGCAAAGAGCGATAATTACAGTAGTTAGACAATCAAGACTTGAACTGAGCACATATTATGTTACATCCTACCTAACAACATAACTAAGTCAAATAATAATATAAAGTCATATATTTATGATTTAGCTATTATTGCAAATATAAGCAATATAAAATTATATGAAAAGGTAATATACATGTAACATTTATATTAATCATTGCAACCCATTCAGGGGTTGCAACACCCCTCCAACATGACAAACGATCGCACTAGGAGTTGCATTAATGTCTTTCACATCATTACTGATTACTCATGATACTTTAATATAACAATATAATATAAACATTAATCAGAGTCACTCTTGTGCCAAGCACCTCTATAATTTCACAGTGTCTATACAATAAGTTATGCCCCTAGTACTAGGGCAGTACACAGTATCGTATCTCTGCATACTCGTGGTTATGTACATCAGTGTAGAGACAGGATAGCGTAGACAAGCATAATAGTCTTGTGCTATAGACAGGAGACAGAATTCCACTCTTAAGTAGTGGTTGTGGAATGCGAGGCAGTATGGACATCTGAGTATGAAACAGCTTAAGGTGTGTAGTGAGGGGGGGGGTCTGCAGCAGGACAGTGTTGCGCCACGCGCAGTACATCGCCCACACAACACTACCCACTCATCACTCAGCTTATGTCTCCTCCTCACACACATCATTACTGTGAATATATAAATATAATAATTAGACATGAGTATAAATAGTTAATATGGGCTGGAGGGATTAAGTTACTAAACTGAATTTGACATAGCAAGTAACAAAAGGTATTTGGGCATAAAATTACGTAAATTTTAAATGGGGAAGTGCCCAAATATACGTCAAAATGTTCTAAGGACACCACAAGAGCTAGAGCCTCTTTCTCAATAGTGGCATAATTTTTGTGGTGTCGCTTGAGCTTAGATGAATAGTATCATATAGGATGGAGAATATCAGTGGATGTTGACTGTTGGAGCAGCACAGCGCCCACTGCATAACCACTCGCATCTATATGTAAAAAGAAGGGAAGATTGAAATTAGGACTCTTCACAAGAACAGAGGAAAGCAGATGCTTCAACCTTTTGAACGAGTCTGAACAATGTCTAGTCCAGATGAACTGAACTTTGCTACTAATGAACACAGTGAGAGGTGCAGGTGGAGGTGTGTGTGCTGGCTTGCCTGTCACTTGACACATGTGACAACGTCGCATATGATCAGCTACTGTTTCCTTCATCTTTGGCCAAGTAAAATGTTTTGCCAATTTACCGAGTGTCTTCTTGACACCCAAATGTCCTCCAATGGGACTATTGTGAGCAAAATCAATGGCTTGTTCACGAAATGTAACTGGTAACACTACGAGATGCTTGACTGTGGTGGAAACACTATCAGCTGACAACTTACATGTATTTTTCTCCATCAGTACACCGTTACTATAATAGTAACAATTATCGAGATCCTTTGCTTTACTCTCAGTAACTGCTATATCTCTCAGTCTTTCCAGTGACTGATCAACAAACTGATCCTTGATTAAATCATCATGAGTTAGAAATTTAACGTCAGTTGTGTCTTGACTAGGTTGATGACCAGGGGGAGTTTGTGTTAATGACCCTGGGCACAGAGCGTCACTAAACAACATATTCAAGCCCAAATCATTGTCATCCACTAACTCAACAGGAGACAAGGATAGTTGTTGCATCTTTGACATAGCTTTAGTAATTGCGCTGAGAGGAAATAAAATAGGTTTCTCTCTACAAGCTTCAATGGCATAATTATCATCAGTGTTATTATCAATCACAAGTGGTTCTTTACATATACCATCATGAAGGATATCGTTCCCTATCAACAAGTCCACTGACCTGATGAGAAATACACCACTGGATATACCCACTGAAACATAACCAGGATAATAGCTTGATTCAATATAAACTTTGTGCAGAGGTACTTTTATAACAGCCCCTCCATAGGCTTCTAACAATACATCTATCTTGCAATAGGTATCATCAGTTAAGGACAGTACATCTTCTCTTAATAACATGAGATAACTGCCAGTGTCTCTGAAAGTAATTATCTCAGTTAGATGAGATTCGTCAAATCCTACTTTATCTCTCGAAAAGTAAGGACTCATCGCTGAACGAATCTTTTCGTCGGATACACTCTCTGATGCTAGTCATCTATCCTGAGTAACATTATCTAAAACAGTAGGATCAGAGGTATTACTAGGATTTTGGTGCCTTTGTTGCTCGGAAGAGGATACGACTTGAGTGGGGGTGCCAGCCGCACGACTGCTCCTCGTATCTCTTTCTAACTTACAGCAATACTCTCTAGTTACAATAGGTACATTTAACTTTCTTCTTCTTGATATCAGATTTCTGTCTAGCCACAGAGACAGATTCAGGATTGTGAGTTTTCCTGGTAAAGGTACGAGAAGTTACAGTAGCAGGTACATCAGGCCGGCAATGAACAGCTGATTTAGGTTGCCAACTTCTAGGACAATCTTTAGTTACTTTGTTTCTTTGTGTTTTAGTATGTACAAGTTTGTGAGAAATCTCGTAATTGTCTGCTAATGCTGCAGTTTCCAGAATATCCGAAGTAGTATGATCGATCAGATATTCTTGTATGTCAGCAGACATACAGTTGTTAAACTCTTCGTGTAGTAACAACTGAACAAGGCTGTCATAGTTGTTACACTTGGCAGACCTACACCACCTCTCAAATGCAACTTTTTTCTCACGAGCAAACTCTACACAAGTTTGATCTTGTCGTCGTTGTAACGTACGAAATGCACATTGATAACTTACAGGCAACAAGTTATATGTCTCTAGAATAGTTTGTTTGACAGCGTCATAACTAATGTACTTGGCAAATGGTAAAGCAGAAGTACAAGTATGAGCTCTTTCTGTCAAAGCTGTGTGCAACAAGGTAGCCCAGTGCTTACGTGGCCAGTTCATGGCACGTGCCTGGTTCTCAAACACATCAAAATAGGTGTCTAAGTCACTTTCAGAAGATTTAGGAACCATGGATGCAGCTTTCTGCATATTAAATGTGTCCTGTGATCTATCAGTCTGTTGTCTTCCCAGACGAACATTTTCTCTCTGGAAATCTTCTTCGTTCAATTTCCTCTGTGCCTCTATTTGTGCAGTCTGCAACATAATGAGGCGTTCAAACCTCTCAAACTGTTCCTATTAGGACCAGTGGGTAATGGAGGAGTAAGGAAATTAACATGTCTTTCTGGACGATCCTTAGGTCGGACACTTCGTCCAGCCGTCTCTAGAGAGTCTAGATCTGGTCTAGGATAAGTAGATACAGGTGTAGCATACGTGCCGCAAAATGCCCTTCTCACACTATACCACTCCCTTATTTATCCATACCTCACCTATGCTATTTGTGCTTGGGGATCAACTGCAGCAACACACCTAAAGCCAATAATAACCCAACAAAAAGCTGCAGTAAGAATAATCACTAAATCCCATCCCTGGCAACACACCCCCCCTACTCTTCATAGATCTAAACTTACTCCCTGTTCAGTACATCCACACTTACTACTGTGCAATCTACATCTACAGGACCTTAAACTCCAATATCAACCTTGACCTAAAATGCTTTCTTGATAGTTGTGACAGAACCCACAGGCATAACACCAGACACAAACATCTCTACGACATTCCCCGTGTCCGACTAAACCTTTACAAAAATTCAATGTATATCAAAGGCCCTAAAATCTGGAACACCCTACCTGAGAACTCTAGAACTGCAGACACATTCATCACCTTCAAAACTACCATTAGAAAACATCTTATCTCCCTGATACACCCCATCTACTAACTACACGAATACCACCTGGTGGTTCACACTTACACTCACTCACCCATTTGACCATAAACAGAAATATTAATCTCAATCTTAAAATAATGAATCCTATGATACTCCAATACTGAAACTATGTACTGTGCCAAAACAAAAGCATTCACATTGCTAAACTCACAAACTAGTATTTAGTCACTTAGCCATAATAGCAACTTACCTCATAATTTGTAATATTTTAAAATAAAGAATTAAACTAAGTCTGCCCGAAATGCCTAGCCATGCTATGCGTTCTAGTGGTACACTCTGTAATCATTATTTAACTACATGTAAACCACACAACAACCAAATTCTGTAAATTCAACATTGTAATCTTTATAGAGAATAAACTTTGAATTTGAATATGAATTTGAATTTGAATGAGGCTCAGTCATACTACCAGCTATACTCTGTACTATTGTGTCAGTGAGGCGGGAAGGTGTGAGCGGAGGTTCACTAGGCTCAGACACTTCTGTCTTAGATGCTCTTTCTTCTAAGTAATCAAATAAAGTCATGCTTCCTAATTGTGACACTAGGCTTTCTGAATCTGAATCATAATCAGACATCTCTGTATGAGCAGGAAACAATATATCTTTAATTAACACTCTGACAGTTTCTGCTCTGTAATTCCTTTTATACGTCACACCGAGATATTTGGCTACTCGCCAACACGTCTGAAGTTTTAATGTACTTAACTCAGACAAAGTCAGAGTATCAATTAACTGTTTCACTTTGGCATACATCACGAAAATAAATGTACTACGAGAGAGTGATTATGGGAAACAATAATTCTAATAGGAATTTTAGTGTTGGTTGTCTTAGAGTTAGAGCTCATAAACAGTATTTCCATCTCCTTGGATCAAGAGACTCAGTCAGGTACATACATCCACCTGGTATGTTGTACAAGACTAAACTCAAAGTCTTCAGATTAGGAAAGTACTCAAAGTGTTTGATCATAGAGTTTTTTTTTTTATATTTTATTTAAAACCAACAATATACAATAGACAAAAGGAAAAACCATAAAGATGACAATATATGAACAATAACTGAAAAAACATTACATTAGATATTGAAACATTAACGAATAACATAACAATATAACAAATATGACCACCATTACCTACATATAAAATCAGATACCGAAGCTTAAAATTGTCCTAAACTAGCTACATGTGGATAAGTTAACTTTCGCAAAAACATGCAAACCTATATTAACTCTTCCTCAAATTAATCATCCTTGCTCTTAATTTACACTAGAATAATAAAATACAAGTATAATAAAGAGCAGTTTGAATCAAAGAACATTCCACAATTATCATAAATTTACCCTAACCTAAGCCTAGTATTTCATCTGTATTATAAATGTCTAATCAACACGAAAATTTTACCACATACCCCTAACCATATTTGTTGGTGTACATAATACAACCTTGTATTACCAGAAAGAGAAAAAAAGAACAATAAAAAAGGAAAACCCATTCTTCACCTTCAAAATCAGACTTCAATTTACCATTAGGTACATACATATAAATAAGTATATAAAGTATGTTGTCTAATTGAACACAATCACTTACAACGTCAGTTATAATATTACGTCAACTCAACCACGAATAACTTCATCCATTCTTACAACTTCAAGGTTCGTAAAACTCTTAAACTACATACATAGTATTGCCACCATCTAGACAAATTAAAAAGAAAAACAATACTCAAATATATCAAAACACACTATGCTTCTATTGGCACCAAATCAATTGTGCTTACAAAAATACATTGTAAATTAAACTGAAACATAAAAAGCCATTTTGACATTTACACATTGTATCAAAATCATAAATGCGCATAGAAAATATGTATTGAATATCATTGAAAATGTTCATGAGAAAAACCATTAAAGGTATATACAAGAAAGTAAACATACATACAATACATACATATACATATATATATATATATATATACATACACCTTCATACATACATATACATACATACATGCACATACACACACATACAACACATGCATATATATATATACACATACATAGTTATAAGTCGATAATTCCAAATATAACTGAATTGTACTTGAAACACTCGGAACAAATAATGTTAAAATTGCACCACGGACATACCTCATATAACATTCATCAAACTCATCACGCTACCGACCATTCTAGGAAACCAGCCCATTTCATCCCCCTTACCTGCCTTTCAACTCCCGTAAATCCCGTAAAGTGAAATTCCTATAACCCTCACTTAAATCCCTCTCCCATCTCCCCCCATACACCTCCTTATTTCTACACTTTGTCCTATAAAAAGTTGCTGTTAATGCATTAATTCTTTCACACACGTTCGCTCCTCTCATAGCCCAAGACATATAAATATAATCCGTAATTATATACCCTACCGCATTCTCTACCATCTGATTCACCCCACCTATGTCTAAGCTTAAAACCCTCAACACCTGCAAACCCTCCCCTCCCACTAACCTTATTACCTTACCCAACCAAACCCTTATTAGTTCCATACATTCGCAAAAATACACTATATGGAAAACAGTCTCCCATCCACCACAAGCCTTGCATATCCCATCCTCCCGTATTCTCTTATGGAATAAAACCATTCCAGACGGTAAGATCCCATGTAAAAATCTATACATTACTTCTCGTACTTTAGGTTTTAAACGTAATTTGTTCAAACGCCCCCAGATATTACGCCAATCATACATCGGATAAACACCTTCTACCACTGCTACCACTGCCTTACCTTCCACCCCATCAAGGTTTCCCAATTTAATATGTGAAGGATCGCTCATGTTTATGATGACCCGTAACATTGCCTCACCGATTATGAACTCCCTACCCACCCACCACCGTTGCATATCCTGACGTATCTTATGAAGTCCGCCTTCCCTCGCCCCCCCCCCTCCCGCTTATAACTACGTTTCAAATACACACTCATAATCCTCTTTTCAACAGCTATAAGACCCAGCCCTCCTCGGCCAACCGGGAGTGTGACAACCGCTCTACCTAACCATTCGCTTCCAGTACCCCAAATGAATCTAAAAACGCGCTTTTGTAACCTTTGTATCTCACTACGAAGTATCGGATATATTGCTGCTACATGCCAAAGTTTACTATATAATAGGACATTCGTTGTAATTACTCTTTGATGCAAAGTTAAGTGTGCAGCTCGTAAACCACTGATGCGCTTCAGTACACCATCTACAATACGCACTGAATTTATTTGTTGTGCTAACTTGATATCACTTACATAAACGATCCCACATATCAGTAATTGGTCCACCTTTTTCCACCTTTCAACTACTTCACATTCCTCATTTAACCTATCCCCAAGATCCATATACTTCGTTTTCTCCTTATTAATTGACATGCCAGAAGCCTTTTCAAAAACATTTACTAACTTTTCCACCCGAGGCAAATCCCTGTTACCACTTACTAAAATCGTTGTGTCATCAACATATCCAACAATGCCAGCCCCCCCACCCCTTTCGTCACCAACCCCATTTGCTCCCAATAAGACCCTAATTCCTCTATAAAAGGGATCCTGTAAACACGCAAAAAATATTTGTGAAAGGGGACAACCTTGACGTAGACCCCTGCTCATCTGAATTTGTTCTCCTAACCTTCCATTTACCTGCACCCGCAAGGATGCATCTTGATACATTAATTTGGCCCATGATATAATTTCCTCTCCAAACCCCTGCCATCTCATAATCTTCCATAACGCTTCCCTTTCTACACTATCATATGCCGCCTCCCAATCTATAGCCAACACCCCCCCCCACTCCCAATTTTACTCTTTCTTCAATAAAACTTCTAATCAAACCATGCCCGTCATACATAGACCTTCCCGGCACCCCATATTGTCCCTTATCGATCACTTTACCCAGGACCTTTTTTATTCTGTTAGCTAAAATTCTTGCAAAAATCTTATAATCACCACACAATAACGAAATAGCACGATAGTCTTTAACTGTTAATGGCTCACCTTTAGGCACTAAAACGACCACAGCCATCCGCTGCTGTGCCCCTAAAACCCGATCCCGCTTAAGGATATTGAATAATCTTACCAAAAATTCTTTTAAAACGCTCCAATTTTGGAGATAAAAGTCACTGGGCAACCCATCAATTCCTGGTGCCTTACCTAATTGAGCCCCAGATAAAGCTTCCCATGTCTCACACTCCGTTATCGGCCCTTCCAAAACGAATCGATCATGCTCTGTCAACTCACACTGCACAAACCTTCCAATTGACTGTAATGCTATTTCACTTATTCCCACACTTTGCGTTTTCAACTTAACCCAAGCATCAATATACCCACTCATACCCTCAGTCGTCGTCAACACCTGGTCCACTTTATACCCTTGCATACCTACCTGAACATTCAACCCCATTAACTCCATTGCCTTGCGACGTGTGTGTTGACTCCGCAACACACACGCCGACGGCCGATCTCCCCACAAAACCTCCTCAATCCCGCCCTTAAGCCTTTCCCCATCAAACCTCTCATTTTGTAAATTCCGGATATTTTCCTTCAAACTTTCAATTTCAATAACAGGATAATTAGCATTAATTTGTGCATAACAGTCGCGCAACTGCCCCTCTAAATATTTTTGAAAACCGTATTGTAACTGATTATATCTCTTCCCTCGATTAATATAATATTCCTTAATACGTTTTTTAGCTATTGTTTCCCACCAATTAACCATGGCAACATCCCCTGGTGCTTCTACCACTAAACGATCCCACATATGTCCAAAAGACAAAAGACTATCCTCTTCCTTTAATAACTTTACATTCAATTTCCAAAATGATGGACCCCTCCGAGGCACACCCTCAATATCCACATCTATTACCACTCCTCTATGATCCGAAAAAACCACATCTATCACATCCACCCTCCGCACAGTAACCGCACAAGGCACGTACATTCGGTCCAACCTCGCCGCATAACCTCGTTTAATGAAGGTATGCTCTACCATCCCTCCCCCCCCCACACACATCCTTTAACCCCACCCCGGTCAATATATCCCCCAATATACCCAAACAACACCCCGCACCTCTGGGCTCCACATCTTTACGACGTATCACGCAATTCCAATCTCCGCCTATTATTGCAACATTCGGTAAACCACGTAAAAAATAGACCAGCACGTCCAGAACAAATTTAGTTTTAATACTCACGTCACCCTCAGCCGGACCATATACACATACTAAACTAATGGGAACCCTACCCCAAGTTCCATCCACTCTAATTACCCTCCCCTCCCCCCCTTCACTACGCCTTACTATAAATGGGCTAGTTTCCTTTACCAAAATGGCAGCCCCACCTTTCAGACGTGTCGCATGTTCCATGTACACATTATAACCACTCATATCCAACTCATAACCAGGCCTAAAATTATGTTCCTGTAAGAATACCACATCCACACCAAGTCGCACCAAATACTCATTAAACCACTTAAGCTTCCTCTCAGCTCTCAACCCGTTAATATTTATAGTAAAACACTTGAATTCAACAAATGGGTTTTCCTTTTGTCCCCGGCATTGACTTTACCGCAGTTCGTTTTGCAACACCTCTGTCCCTCCCCCCTTTGTTGGGAATTACCTTTGCAATCCCTTGATCCTTGGGTTCACCATTCCCTCTCTTCTGTACCTCCACCCAAGACTTTTTCCCAGGGCGTTGGGCAGGAGTTAGCACATCATCAGAATCCGACGATGCTGCAGTCCTCTTTCGTGTCCCGCCCTCCACCTGCATTTTGACATCTGAAGCACCGTCCTGATGCACCTCCACCTCTACTGCATGCACCTTCAGTCCTTTAGACTCTCTCGTCGCCAAACCGTCATCTTCTGCCATACCATCATTCACAGCCTTCCCCAGAACTAAGCCTGAGTCTTCCACCTGATCTAGGACCGATTCCTCTAACAAGTCATCCAACGCCTTTACCAAAGACGCCGCCACTTCTTCACCCATATTAGGTAGTTTCTCCTCAAAAACCTTATGTATGTCCAATGACTGAGATTCTCCTTGAAGCGTTACAATTGGCGATTCGAGCTCCTTTTCTTTGTCCACCTCCTCACTCCATGACAACCGTTGTTGGGGCGGTGTAGCAAGAGACTGTTCTCGCTCATCGCCAACCTCGTCCACTGGCTGCTGTTGCTGCTGTTGCCGTTGCTGTTGCTGTTGTGCCGGGTACCCACTTCGTTTCCCACACTGCGCCGCGATGTGGTCATTTGACCCACATAGCCGACACGTACGTTGTTGCCCCGCATACGTTACATAGACTTGAGTCCTTAATTCTTTCAACACAATATATGAAGGAATAGGGTGTCTAAGAGTCATTTTAACTGTATACGCGCCTTCCAGCGCACCTGCATACGGTCCAGTTGCCCATCTCCCTGCTGTGGCTACGTGAACCGTCCCATAAGTACGCAGTTCACTGGTAATATCAAAATCAGTCGCCTCAAAAGGCACATTCCTTATTTTCACCCAGGTGTAATGTCGAGATACATCATGAAGTCTCACCGACACAGCTGTATTAACCGGTATGATGGTCTCCTGATACTTGTCGACCACTGCCTCGTAGACTTGTGCAGACGTCATTTTAACGAAGATTCTTGTCATTCCATTTAATGCGACACCACATATCTCCTCATTTGCTATACCATAGGTATCGCGAATGATCGCTGGTAATAATAAATCCATGTTGGATCCTGTGACAGCACCACGGATCATCTCAATGCAGACAGTGTTGATTCTTCTTCTGCTATTCAGCGCCATGTTGGAGAAAATAAAGTTTCCACCAAGCAACGCTAGGGGCAGCTCAATCAGGTAAACTGCGCAAAACAAACTCAAACAGGAGCGTCTGCGCAGCTCGTCCACACGGCTCGGAGGCGATGAGGACAATGGGAAACAATAATTCTAATAGGAATTTTAGTGTTGGTTGTCTTAGAGTTAGAGCTCATAAACAGTATTTCCATCTCCTTGGATCAAGAGACTCAGTCAGGTACATACATCCACCTGGTATGTTGTACAAGACTAAACTCAAAGTCTTCAGATTAGGAAAGTACTCAAAGTGTTTGATCATAGAGTTACTAGTATGTCAAACTGGACAATTTCTCCAACACCTTGGATCAAGACCCTCCCAGACAAGCCCCATTTGTTACAAAAAAATCGATTCTAAAAGCTTAGAGATCTCCAGTGAATACTTTTTTTTTTTTTTTATATTTTATTTAAAACATCATAAATACAAGGCTGCTTAAAAATTAAATAGCATCACCATACATAATCTATAGAGTACAACGAGGTACACACCATAAATACCAATCTTTAACTAATACGTATAGATATATACGACAAACACACCATAAAATGCATACGTACGTTTCACTAAACACACACAATACCAAAAGATATAACTGCGTAACAAATATAACACTGGTGGAAACACCACTTAACCCATTATAACCTACATGCACATCATACAAACATGTTACATTGATGTTTAAACAATAGTGTATGTAATTTGCATACAAAATATACAATTGATTATAGAAATTCCAACTTAGACACAAATTCAATGATTTACTCTAACACAAATTCATTAACATAATAAATATTATATAAATTGACGATCATATTAATCGTCAGCAATTTCCATCCATTCCATAAGTGTTCAATCTTGATACCTATGAACTACGTTTGAATCACAAACAAAAATCATAATGTTGCTACATATTTATAGAATACAATTGGATAACTCAGGGTAATGTACACGTGTTATATCCCTTTAATACTTTGGTGACTCACAGACTAATTGAACAGTAACAGGGAAGGGATAAAACATGCATATATACACATACATATACATACATATACATACATATATATATATATATATATATATATATATATATAAATATATATATATATATATATACATACATATATATATATATATATATATATATATAGGTAATACATATTTTAAGAAAAAGGGGATAAATAAGTATACACGATATGATGTAGGGCGAAATGACAGTAGTTTGTTGGATTATGTATTGGTAGATAAAAGACTGTTGAGTAGACTTCAGGATGTACATGCTTATAGAGGGGCCACAGATATATCAGATCACTTTCTAGTTGTAGCGACACTGAGAGTAAAAGGTAGATGGGATACAAGGAGAATAGAAGCATCAGGGAAGAGAGAGGTGAAGGTTTATAAACTGAAAGAGGAGGCAGTTAGGGTAAGATATAAACAGCTATTGGAGGATAGATGGGCTAATGAGAGCATAGGCAATGGGGTCGAAGAGGTATGGGGTAGGTTTAAAAATGTAGTGTTAGAGTGTTCAGCAGAAGTTTGTGGTTACAGGAAAGTGGGTGCAGGAGGGAAGAGGAGCGATTGGTGGAATGATGATGTAAAGAGAGTAGTAAGGGAGAAAAAGTTAGCATATGAGAAGTTTTTACAAAGTAGAAGTGATGCAAGGAGGGAAGAGTATATGGAGAAAAAGAGAGAAGTTAAGAGAGTGGTGAAGCAATGTAAAAAGAGAGCAAATGAGAGAGTGGGTGAGATGTTATCAACAAATTTTGTTGAAAATAAGAAAAAGTTTTGGAGTGAGATTAACAAGTTAAGAAAGCCTAGAGAACAAATGGATTTGTCAGTTAAAAATAGGAGAGGAGAGTTATTAAATGGAGAGTTAGAGGTATTGGGAAGATGGAAGGAATATTTTGAGGAATTGTTAAATGTTGATGAAGATAGGGAAGCTGTGATTTCGTGTATAGGGCAAGGAGGAATAACATCTTGTAGGAGTGAGGAAGAGCCAGTTGTGAGTGTGGGGGAAGTTCATGAGGCAGTAGGTACAATGAAAGGGGGTAAGGCAGCCGGGATTGATGGGATAAAGATAGAAATGTTAAAAGCAGGTGGGGATATAGTTTTGGAGTGGTTGGTGCAATTATTTAATAAATGTATGGAAGAGGGTAAGGTACCTAGGGATTGGCAGAGAGCATGCATAGTTCCTTTGTATAAAGGCAAAGGGGATAAAAGAGAGTGCAAAAATTATAGGGGGATAAGTCTGTTGAGTGTACCTGGTAAAGTGTATGGTAGAGTTATAATTGAAAGAATTAAGAGTAAGACGGAGAATAGGATAGCAGATGAACAAGGAGGCTTTAGGAAAGGTAGGGGGTGTGTGGACCAGGTGTTTACAGTGAAACATATAAGTGAACAGTATTTAGATAAGGCTAAAGAGGTCTTTGTGGCATTTATGGATTTGGAAAAGGCGTATGACAGGGTGGATAGGGGGGCAATGTGGCAGATGTTGCAAGTGTATGGTGTAGGAGGTAGGTTACTGAAAGCAGTGAAGAGTTTTTACGAGGATAGTGAGGCTCAAGTTAGAGTATGTAGGAAAGAGGGAAATTTTTTCCCAGTAAAAGTAGGCCTTAGACAAGGATGTGTGATGTCACCGTGGTTGTTTAATATATTTATAGATGGGGTTGTAAGAGAAGTAAATGCGAGGGTCTTGGCAAGAGGCGTGGAGTTAAAAGATAAAGAATCACACACAAAGTGGGAGTTGTCACAGCTGCTCTTTGCTGATGACACTGTGCTCTTGGGAGATTCTGAAGAGAAGTTGCAGAGATTGGTGGATGAATTTGGTAGGGTGTGCAAAAGAAGAAAATTAAAGGTGAATACAGGAAAGAGTAAGGTTATGAGGATAACAAAAGGATTAGGTGATGAAAGATTGAATATCAGATTGGAGGGAGAGAGTATGGAGGAGGTGAACGTATTCAGATATTTGGGAGTGGACGTGTCAGCGGATGGGTCTATGAAAGATGAGGTGAATCATAGAATTGATGAGGGAAAAAGAGTGAGTGGTGCACTTAGGAGTCTGTGGAGACAAAGAACTTTGTCCTTGGAGGCAAAGAGGGGAATGTATGAGAGTATAGTTTTACCAACGCTCTTATATGGGTGTGAAGCGTGGGTGATGAATGTTGCAGCGAGGAGAAGGCTGGAGGCAGTGGAGATGTCATGTCTGAGGGCAATGTGTGGTGTGAATATAATGCAGAGAATTCGTAGTTTGGAAGTTAGGAGGAGGTGTGGGATTACCAAAACTGTTGTCCAGAGGGCTGAGGAAGGGTTGTTGAGGTGGTTCGGACATGTAGAGAGAATGGAGCGAAACAGAATGACTTCAAGAGTGTATCAGTCTGTAGTGGAAGGAAGGCGGGGTAGGGGTCGGCCTAGGAAGGGTTGGAGGGAGGGGGTAAAGGAGGTTTTGTGTGCGAGGGGCTTGGACTTCCAGCAGGCATGCGTGAGCGTGTTTGATAGGAGTGAATGGAGACAAATGGTTTTTAATACTTGACGTGCTGTTGGAGTGTGAGCAAAGTAACATTTATGAAGGGATTCAGGGAAACCGGCAGGCCGGACTTGAGTCCTGGAGATGGGAAGTACAGTGCCTGCACTCTGAAGGAGGGGTGTTAATGTTGCAGTTTAAAAACTGTAGTGTAAAGCACCCTTCTGGCAAGACAGTGATGGAGTGAATGATGGTGAAAGTTTTTCTTTTTCGGGCCACCCTGCCTTGGTGGGAATCGGCCGGTGTGATATAAAAAAAAAAAAAAAATAAATATATATATATATATATATATATATATATATATATATACATACATATATATACATATACATACACACACACATACATACATATACACATATATATGCACGTTCATATGCCCAAATATCTGGACCTCCATAACACAATCAAAAACAAAACTAAGAAAACTAGTGACTCAAGAATACAACGAGTCTTTACACAAAGGAAGCATCAAAAACATAACAAATATATAAAGGCACCCCAGTCATTTTGTACACAAAAGGTACAATAAGTAACCCTAACCCCTGAATCTACAACCACACATCCATAACAACTAAAAAACATTCATGCCCAAACTCATATTCACGCAACTCACATCCTTCCCCCCAAGAGACGAGCCAGCTATTGCCCACTGACCTACACGACAACTTATTCGGCATGCCCGTATATTTATCACAGATTCACAAGGGTTTCAAGAGTGAGCCTTTTATAACCGTCCGAAAAACCCTTATCCCACCTCCTCCCATACAATTCCCTATTCCTACACATTGTACGATAAAACGTTATTGCAAGGACACGCCTTCTCACCTCACTGACCCCTTTTCCCCGCATTACCCACGAAATATAAATGTGATCCACGATAATATAATCTAAAGCCCGTTCAACGTCCTGGTCTAATCCACCGATGTCGAGACTTAACGCACGCAGGACCTGCACTCCTCTGCCTCCCACCCTCTGTACCACCCTACCCAACCAACTCCTGACATCTTCTAAAGCTTCGCAAAAATAGACAACGTGAAAAGCCGTGTCTTCCCCACCACAAAACCCACACCCGCCTCCCACCACGACTCTTCTGGATCGTAGTATTGCCCCTGACGGCAATATACCATGTAAAAAACGAAACATGACTTCACGCACCCTAGGCCGTAATTTCAACTTGCTAAATCGGAGCCATATATTTTCCCACGAGTACATGGGGAACAAACCTTCTACTGGAGCTGCGCACGTACCCCCTAGTAACCTACTTAAAACCCTTATGCGAATGTTCCTCCGTTCCTTTACCATCAACAAAGCTCGTAGTACAATCTCACATTCCCTTAACTCCATTCCCCTATACCACTTTTTCACCCTCGTATATACTTGGTCCATATTTCCCGCCATCACACCCACACGCCAAACCTCCCACTTTAGAAAAACACATTTCACCCTACGCTTTAAGTCCAACAATCCTAAACCTCCTCGACGTAAAGGTAACATAACAACCTCACGTTTTAACCAATCACACCTCGATCCCCACAGAAAGGTAAATACTCTTCTCAATATTCCATTGATTGCTGTTCCTGTAATTGGGAATACAGCCGCAACGTGCCACACCTTACTATACAATAAAACGTTAACAACAATCACACGTTGGGCCAGAGTGAGATGTTGGGGCCTCAAAACACCCAAACGACCAATGACCTTTTCCAACGTCCTTACTGAATTTTCCTCCCACGCCACATCCAAATCGTCTCTATAAATAATACCGCAAATCTTTAATGACATCGCAGTTGTGTTAACCACGTTACAGCTCACCATTCCACCCCCTTTCCAGGTACCCAACCCCATGATCATCGACTTTTCACTATTTACCTTCATACCCGTGGCACGTTCAAACACACGCACAACATCTTCCAACACTTTCATAGACATTCGTTCACACACCAAAACAGTCGTATCATCCACATAACCTATTAATGCCGGCCAACAATCCCCTTCCCCTACCCCACTCCCACCCAGGGAACTAACTGTGCTCTCAACCATCCTGTAAAAGGGATCCTGAAAACACGCAAATAAGATCTGTGACATAGGGCACCCTTGTCTTAAACCTCTACCCATCTCAAAGTCCGTCCCCATACACCCATTTATTTGTACCCTCATCCTTGCCCCCTTATACAGAGTGTTTACCCACCCAACTATTTCTTCTCCATAACCCTGTCTCCGAAGAATACTCTGCAGTGCACCCCTTTCCACTCTATCATAGGCGGCTCGCCAGTCCAAGGCCAGTAAAGCCGCCCCCTCCCCTCCCCCCTTTGACTCCACAAAACTTCTTATAAGCCCGTGACCTTCTAACATCGACCTGCCCGGCAACCCATACTGCGATGGCGAAACGACCCTCCCCACCACGCATTTTACCCTATTACCCAAAATTTTTGCGAAAACCTTATAGTCTGCACAGAGCAACGATATCGCTCTATACTTCCCAAGGTTTGGCTGCCCTTTGCCTTTCGGGACCAACACCACAACTGCCGTATTCTGCTTATCCCCTAACGTACCCTTCTCCTTCATACAATTTAATAATCTTACCATGAACTTCCCAATCAACTCCCAATGCTGCAAATAAAATTCCACCGGTAAACCATCAATTCCCGGGGACTTGCCCTTCCTCATTCCGTGTAAAGCAATTTCAATTTCCTCCTCAGTAATAACCCCACTCAATGCCTTCCTATCACTGTGACCCAAAATGCACTTAGCATACGTGCACACCTTACTTAATTCCACGTCATCCACGCCACTACTAGTCCAGTGTTTTTTATACCATGTATCCGCATATGCACTCATAGCTTTTGTGTTTCGTATCACTTGACCTGCTCTATGGATTCCCATCGTCTCATTTACCTCCAAGCTCGGGATTGCCGTCAGCGCCTGCTTTTGCTTTTGTTGTCTCAACACACACGCGGATGGCCTATCTCCCCACAAAACTTCTTCTAATCCTGCTTGCACCCTCACCGCTTGAAACCGCTCATTATGCAACGTTCGCAAGCTCTCTTTTATGTCTACAATCTCGTCCATGGGGTAAACACCACTAACCGATCCCTGCCCATAACAACTTCGTAATCGATCCTCTAAATAATTCGCTAGCCCATATTTTAAAGTGTTTATACGCCTACCCTCCCTCACATAAAAGGACTTTATCCTTTCCTTTGCCACCGAGTCCCACCACGTTACAATGTCTTCCACCTCCTGAGCTTCCCTTGAAAGCTCATTCCACAGCATAGAAAAACCCTCCAACCCTTCCTCATCACTTAACACACTAATATTTAATTTCCAATAATTCTTATAAATTTCGGCCATTCCCTCCCACCCTACCTCCACTACAACTGCCCTATGATCTGACAAGACCGTCTCCACCGTATTAAAAGACTACAACTACTCCCTGCGAAATATACACTCTGTCTAACCTTGCAGCATATCCCCTTCTGATAAAAGTATGTTCTGTTTCCCACACCCCTCCCCCAAACACATCTCTTAACTTAACATCCCTCAACAAATCTCTGAGAGGTGCAGACACATGCCCAGCCCCTTTGGGTTCGACGTCAGCCGCCCTTATGACACAGTTCCAGTCACCCCCCACTATCGCTACTTCCGGAAGACCACGCAAAAAATAAACAAGGTCCTCACACACAAAATCCGTTCGAACCTTCGTGTCATTCTCCGCAGGGGCATAGACACTTACCAAGGATACACGCTTTCCCATCCAAGTCCCATCCACTAGCAACACCCTCCCCCCACCCCCCTCACATCTCTGCAACACCCTCCCCCCACCCCCCTCACATCTCTGCAACACAAACGGGCTCGTCTCTCTTATTAAAAGACCCACACCACCTTTCAAACGAATAGTTGGTAGGGTCAGTACTGTATAACCTGCAACCTGCAACACTTCTCCTTCTTTGAAATTGTGTTCTTGAAGGAAGAGAACATCAATTCTATGTTTGCTAAGAAAACTGCTCAACCAATCTCTCTTTAATCTAGTACACAAACCGTTAACATTAGCAGTCATACACCTAAGGCCTGTTATATTTTCCACCCTTTCCTCTTCTCCTCCCGTGGTTCACCACTTGATTTGTTACGTCTATGTGTCTTCTTTACAGTACCTTCCCATTCGCCTCCCTTCTTGCGATGGCGTCCCTCATGACCCCCCCCCTCCCCACCCCTCCCCTCACCCATCCTCTCAGTTTTTTTCCCAGTCCTCTGTGCCGGCGTCAGTACGTCATCCGAATCTGACGTAGCTGCCCGTTTCCTGGTAACGTTCTTATCCTCCATGTCAAGATCCGAGGAAGCCTCACGGTGTACCTCAACATCCACCTCACAATGAGGTATGAAGTCTCCCGATGTCCCAGTCTCGTCGTCCTTCTGCGGAGTCTCATATTGTTGACAATCCGGACTCAGAAAGTCTCCAGCTACGTCTTCCGGAGACGGAGCTTCCACCACTTGCGGTGACAAGGTCCTTAAAACTTCGTCTAAATCCTCACCGACATTCGTCTCTCGACCAATACTCAACACGTCATGCCGGGGTACCAATCCAGTAGATGGTATCGGCAACGACTCAGGTGCAGGCAGCTGAGGGAAGGACTCACTCTCATTTCGAAATCCTGTTCCACCATCTCACTCCACAAACGACCACGCCCTTCCTCTGACGAACGATGCTCACCTTCATCACGTGTGACTGGGTGACTGGGGCTACGTCTTCTTGCACAGGTTTGGTCACGCGTCTGTTCTTTTCGCATGCCGCCGCTATGTGGTCATACTCTCCACAAATGCGACACGTACGCCGCTGTCCAGGATATAAAACCATTACCTGCGTCCTAAAATCTTGAAGATACACATATGACGGTATGGGTTGGCGCAACGTCATCTTAAGGCTGAATGTACCTTCCGGCATACCTGTGTAGGCACCCATTATCCACTTACCCTGTTGGGCAGAATGCACAGTTCCATATTTCTCAAATACGTTTCTGATGTCAGCTTCGTTTGCCTCGAAGGGGACATTCCTCAACTTTATCCAGGTATAATATCGAGACACGTCCACCAGTCTCACACGCACAGCAGGAGTAACGTCAAAACACACATCTTGAAAGCGCGTAACGACCGATTCATAAACTGTCGCAGCAAGCAGTTTCACAAATACTCTATGCGCTCCGTTCAGCGCTACCCCATACAATTCACTATCTTGTATGCCGTATGTCTCCCTGATTATCTTGGGTAAGAGTATTTGAGCTGAACTAGGTGTAATCGCACCTCGAAGCAGTTCAATACCAATAGTATTAACGCGTCTGCGATAACAAACCGCCATCTCAACACCAGTAATTTCCCAGCGGTGTCAACAGAGACACAACAACACCTCCTCGTACCACTGCTGTCAGGTTACTGAGGAGTGTCAGGCAAGGGGGTCTACACAGCCCAAGAGCGATGCAGACAATTCCTGTTACTGGGTTTTCGTAACAAGTAGTCAGTATCCTTGTCCAATTATCCATTAGAATTCAGTATGATTTAATAGTGCTTCAGGATTACAACTAGTAGGCTACTAACTAGAGAAATTAAAATTTAATAAATTTATTAAGTCTAGAGGTATATCATCAAATTAAATTAAATCAATCACTTCAAACAAATTAATAATAATCACTTCTCTCGTATACAATAGTATTGTGCTGAAAGCACATATCACATTTATAATTCTTAAGTACCGTCTGGTACATTAACATTTAATAATACATTACAAGTATGTACAAGTAAGTTTGTAAGTATGTGTGTAAGTGCTCTAAGTAGCTCGCTATGTCTCACGACTCGACTAGACTTAAACAAGTGACTGACAAAGTCCTCAAATAAACTAACTTCTTGACCGACTGGCAATCAGAACAGTCTGCTTGAACAAAAAAGAATGCTAAGCCCAATAGCAATACAACAAGCAACTGCAACACAATCAGGACAAGGAGATAATATAACGACTCTAAGTAGGGACCCTCAGCAGATCCTCCACAAAAGTCACAAAACTCCCATACTACTGAATCTAAGTTCAGCATAAGAAAATCCCCGACTGTGATAATACACAGATACCAGTACAAGTTAGGTCAGAAGCTACAGTTCAGGACCTGAGTTGTTTAGAGTGTCTATGAGACACGCAACCTCAGTACAACGTCGAAAATCACTAAGTCCATACAATGTTCTGTGAACAGAGTTCTACAGAACTAACAAGAATAATGACAGACAATCTGTCCAACCACCAAGAGAGTCTAGACCAGACTGAATATTTCAGGCGAGGTGAGGACACCCCCCCCTCGATCACATGATAGCTCCGAGGACAGCTGCAGCTCAGAAACAGAAGCCGGCAGTCTAACGAGCCACAAGCGATAATTACAGTAGTTAGACAATCAAGACTTGAACTGAGCACATAATATGTTACATCCTACATAACAACATAACTAAGTCAAATAATAATATAAAGTCATATAGTATTTACGATTTAGCTATTATCACAAATATAAGCAATATAAAATTATATGAAAAGGTAATATACATGTAATATATATATTAATCATTGCAACCCATTCAGGGGTTGCAATACCCCCCAACACCTGCAAGAAGCACAAGTGTTTTACACCAACACCTGCAAGAAGCACAAGCGTTGTACACCAACACCTGCAAGAAGCACAAGTGTTGTACACCAACACCTGCAAGAAACACAAGTGTTGTACACCAACACCTGCAAGAAACACAGGTGTTGTACACCAACACATGCAAGAAACACAAGTGTTGTACACCAACACCTGCAAGAAACACAAGTGTTGCACACCAACACCTGCAAGAAACACAAGTGTTGTACACCAACACCTGCAAGAAACACAAGTGTTGTACATCAACACCTGCAAGAAACACAATTGTTGTACAACAACACCTGCAAGAAACTCAATTGTTGTACACCAACACCTGCAAGAAACACAGGTGTTGCACACCAACACCTGCAAGAAACACAGGTGTTGCACACCAACACCTGCAAGTAACACAAGTGTTGTACACCAACACCTGCAAGAAACTCAATTGTTGTACACCAACACATGCAAGAAACACAGGTGTTGTACACCAACACCTGCAAGAAACACAAGTGTTGTACACCAACACCTGCAAGAAACACAATTGTTGTACAACAACACCTGCAAGAAACTCAATTGTTGTACACCAACACCTGCAAGAAACACAGGTGTTGCACACCAACACCTGCAAGAAACACAGGTGTTGCACACCAACACCTGCAAGTAACACAAGTGTTGTACACCAACACCTGCAAGAAACTCAATTGTTGTACACCAACACATGCAAGAAACACAGGTGTTGTACACCAACACCTGCAAGAAACACAAGTGTTGTACACCAACACCTGCAAGAAACACAAGTGTTGTACACCAACACCTGCAAGAAACAAAAGTGTTGTACACCAACACCTGCAAGAAACACAGGTGTTGTACACCAACACCTGCAAGAAACACAGGTGTTGTACACCAACACCTGCAAGAAACACAGGTGTTGTACACCAACACCTGCAAGAAACACAGGTGTTGTACACCAGCACCTGCAAGAAACACAGGTGTTGTACAGCAACACCTGCAAGAAACACAGGTGTTGTACACCAACACCTGCAAGAAACACAGGTGTTGTACACCAACACCTGCAAGAAACACGGGTGTTGTACACCAACCCCTGCAAGAAACACAGGTGTTGTACACCAACACCTGCAAGAAACACAGGTGTTGTACACCAACACCTGCAAGAAACACAGGTGTTGTACACCAACACCTGCAAGAAACACAGGTGTTGTACACCAACACCTGCAAGAAACACAGGTGTTGTACACCAGCACCTGCAAGAAACACAGGTGTTGTACAGTAACACCTGCAAGAAACACAGGTGTTGTACACCAACACCTGCAAGAAACACGGGTATTGTACACCAACCCCTGCAAGAAACACAGGTGTTGTACACCAACACCTGCAAGAAACACAGGTGTTGTACACCAACACCTGCAAGAAACACAGGTGTTGTACACCAACACCTGCAAGAAACACAGGTGTTGTACACCAACACCTGCAAGAAACACAGGTGTTGTACACCAACACCTGCAAGAAACACAGGTGTTGTACACCAACACCTGCAAGAAACACAAGTGTTGTACACCAACACCTGCAAGAAACACAGGTGTTGTACACCAACACCTGCAAGAAATACAGGTGTTGTACACCAACACCTGCAAGAAACACAGGTGTTGTACACCAACACCTGCAAGAAACACAAGTGTTGTACACCAACACCTGCAAGAAACACAGGTGTTGTACACCAACACCTGCAAGAAACACAAGTGTTGTACACCAACACCTGCAAGAAACACAGGTGTTGTACACCAACACCTGCAAGAAACACAGGTGTTGTACACCAACACCTGCAAGAAACACAAGTGTTGTACACCAACACCTGCAAGAAACACAGGTGTTGTACACCAACACCTGCAAGAAACACAGGTGTTGTACACCAACACCTGCAAGAAACACCAACCTTAATAAACTTTTCTCCGGGAAAATAAAAAAAGATTATAAAAACTTTTTGCTTTATTTCACAAATGGAAATTTTCCTGACCAATTATTTTGATTTATCTGGAATTTGTAAAGAAGTGATGATTAATCTGCTCTCACTAAACCCGCAGGGGCCACATGGCGGCTGAGGAATGGGACTGATAAAGGCAGGTTTGATCCAGGGAGGGATAGAGCAGCTCCAATTCCTTGGATCAAAAACATCCTTAATCCTCTTTGATGGAGGGGGTGCGTACGTTGTCCTTTGATGTCCGTTAAAGGTTCTTGATCCAGGTAATTGGAACTAACCTGTTCTATGGATCAAAGTGCCATTCGTCAAGTGCTGTATGACGCATACGGGTTTAGCCCTTCCCCTGAATATAATATTAATGATAATAATAATAATAATAATAACAATAATAATAATAATAATAAAAATAATAATAACAATAATAATAATAATAATAATAAAAATAATAATAATAGCAATAATAATAATAATAATAATAATAATAATAATAATGTTAATAATAATAATAATAATGTTAATAATAATAAATATTATTATACCACAAAATATATCTATATACATGGTAAAAGGGGAGCTGCAAGTATCTCTGTTGAGTTATGTATACATGAGTATACACATGTATATACATGTATATACATGTATATACATGTATATACATGTGTATATACATGTATATACTTTTGTATAGTTTTATACACAGGTATTGAAGCAATCATGAGTTTCTTCAGTTCTCTAGTGGAGGCTGGAGGGACGTGAGGAGGCTGGAGGGACGTGAGGAGGCTGGAGGGGCGTGAGGAGGCTGGAGGGGCGTGAGGAGGCTGGAGGGACGTGAGGAGGCTGGAGGGACGTGAGGAGGCTAGAGGGACGTGAGGAGGCTGGAGGGACGTGAGGAGGCTGGAGGGACGTGAGGAGGCTAGAGGGACGTGAGGAGGCTGGAGGGACGTGAGGAGGCTGGAGGGACGTGAGGAGGCTGGAGGGACGTGAGGAGGCTGGAGGGACGTGAGGAGGCTGGAGGGACGTGAGGAGGCTGGAGGGACGTGAGGAGGCTGGAGGGACGTGAGGAGGCTAGAGGGACGTGAGGAGGCTGGAGGGACGTGAGGAGGCTGGAGGGACGTGAGGAGGCTGGAGGGACGTGAGGAGGCTGGAGGGACGTGAGGAGGCTAGAGGGACGTGAGGAGGCTGGAGGGACGTGAGGAGGCTGGGGGACGTGAGGAGGCTGGAGGGACGTGAGGAGGCTAGAGGGACGTGAGGAGGCTGGGGGACGTGAGGAGGCTGGAGGGACGTGAATAGGCTGGAGGGACGTGAGGAGGCTGGGGGACGTGTGGAGGCAGGAGTGACGTGAGGAGGCTAGAGGGACGTGAGGAGGCTGGGGGACGTGAGGAGGCTGGAGGGACGTGAATAGGCTGGAGGGACGTGAGGAGGCTAGAGGGACGTGAGGAGGCTGGAGGGACGTGAGGAGGCTGGAGGGACGTGAGGAGGCTGGAGGGACGTGAGGAGACTGGAGGGACGTGAGGAGGCTAGAGGGACGTGAGGAGGCTGGAGGGACGTGAGGAGGCTGGAGGGACGTGAGGAGGCTGGATGGACGTGAGGAGGCTCGAGGGACGTGAGGAGGCTGGAGGGACGTGAGGAGGCTGGAGGGACGTGAGGAGGCTGTAGGGACGTGAGGAGGCTGGAGGGACGTGAGGAGGTTGGAGGGACGTGAGGAGGCTGGAGGGACGTGAGGAGGCTGGAGGGACGTGAGGAGGCTGGAGGGACGTGAGGAGGCTAGAAAGACGTGAGGAGGCTGGAGGGACGTGAGGAGGCTAGAGGGAAGTGAGGAGGCTGGAGGGACGTGAGGAGGCTGGAGGGACGTGAGGAGGCTGGAGGGACGTGAGGAGGCTAGAGGGACGTGAGGAGGCTGGAGGGACGTGAGGAGGCTGGGGGACGTGAGGAGGCTGGAGGGACGTGAGGAGGCTAGAGGGACGTGAGGAGGCTGGGGGACGTGAGGAGGCTGGAGGGACGTGAATAGGCTGGAGGGACGTGAGGAGGCTAGAGGGACGTGAGGAGGCTGGAGGGACGTGAGGAGGCTGGAGGGACGTGAGGAGGTTGGAGGGACGTGAGGAGGCTGGAGGGACGTGAGGAGGCTGGAGGGACGTGAGGAGGCTGGAGGGACGTGAGGAGGCTAGAGGGACGTGAGGAGGCTGGAGGGACGTGAGGAGGCTAGAGGGAAGTGAGGAGGCTGGAGGGACGTGAGGAGGCTGGAGGGACGTGAGGAGGCTGGAGGGACGTGAGGAGGCTAGAGGGACGTGAGGAGGCTGGAGGGACGTGAGGAGGCTGGGGGACGTGAGGAGGCTGGAGGGACGTGAGGAGGCTGGAGGGACGTGAATAGGCTGGAGGGACGTGAGGAGGCTAGAGGGACGTGAGGAGGCTGGAGGGACGTGAGGAGGCTGGAGGGACGTGAGGAGGCTGGAGGGACGTGAGGAGACTGGAGGGACGTGAGGAGGCTAGAGGGACGTGAGGAGGCTGGAGGGACGTGAGGAGGCTGGGGGACGTAAGGAGGCTGGGGGACGTGAGGAGGCTGGAGGGACGTGAGGAGGCTGGAGGGACGTGAGGAGGCTAGAGGGACGTGAGGAGGCTGGAGGGACGTGAGGAGGCTGGGGGACGTGAGGAGGCTGGAAGGACGTGAGAAGGCTGGGGGGACGTGAGGAGGCTGGAGGGACGTGAGAAGGCTGGGGGGACGTGAGGAGGCTGGAGGGACGTGAGGAGGCTGGAGGGACGTGAGGAGGCAGAAGGGACGTGAGGAGGCTGGGGGACGTGAGGAGGCTGGAGGGAGGTGAGGAGGCTGGAGGGACATGAGGAGGCTGGAGGAACGTGAGGAGGCTGAAGGGACGTGAGAAGGCTGCAAGGACGTGAGGAGGCTGGAGGGACGTGAGGAGGCTGCAGAGACGTGAGGAGGCTGCAGGGACGTCAGGAAGCTGGATGGAGGTGAGGAGGCTGGAGGGACGTGAGGAGGCTGGAGGGACGTGAGAAGGTTGGAGGGGCGTGAGGAGACTGGGGGACGTGAGGAGGCTGGAGGGACGTTAGGAGGCTGCAGGGACGTGAGGAGGCTAGAGGGAAGTGAGGAGGCTGGAGGGACGTGAGGAGGCTGCAGAGACGTGAGGAGGCTGCAGGGACGTGAGGAGGCTGGGGGACGTGAGGAGGCTGGAGGGACGTGAGGAGGCTGGGGGACGTGAGGAGGCTGGAGGGACGTGATGAGGCTGGAGGGACGTGAATAGGCTGGAGGGACGTGAGGAGGCTAGAGGGACGTGAGGAGGCTGGAGGGACGTGAGGAGGCTGGAGGGACGTGAGGAGGCTGGAGGGACGTGAGGAGACTGGAGGGACGTGAGGAGGCTAGAGGGACGTGAGGAGGCTGGAGGGACGTGAGGAGGCTGGGGGACGTAAGGAGGCTGGGGGACGTGAGGAGGCTGGAGGGACGTGAGGAGGCTGGAGGGACGTGAGGAGGCTAGAGGGACGTGAGGAGGCTGGAGGGACGTGAGGAGGCTGGGGGACGTGAGGAGGCTGGAAGGACGTGAGAAGGCTGGGGGGACGTGAGGAGGCTGGAGGGACGTGAGGAGGCTGGAGGGACGTGAATAGGCTGGGGGGACGTGAGGAGGCTGGAGGGACGTGAGGAGGCAGAAGGGACGTGAGGAGGCTGGGGGACGTGAGGAGGCTGGAGGGAGGTGAGGAGGCTGGAGGGACATGAGGAGGCTGGAGGAACGTGAGGAGGCTGAAGGGACGTGAGAAGGCTGCAAGGACGTGAGGAGGCTGGAGGGACGTGAGGAGGCTGCAGAGACGTGAGGAGGCTGCAGGGACGTCAGGAAGCTGGATGGAGGTGAGGAGGCTGGAGGGACGTGAGGAGGCTGGAGGGACGTGAGAAGGTTGGAGGGGCGTGAGGAGACTGGGGGACGTGAGGAGGCTGGAGGGACGTTAGGAGGCTGCAGGGACGTGAGGAGGCTGGAGGGACGTGAGGAGGCTGGAGGGATGTGAGTAGGCTGCAGGGACGTGAGGAGGATGGAGGGACGTGAGGAGGCTGCAGGGACGTGAGCAGGCTGCAGGGACGTGAGGAGGCTGGAAGGACGTGAGGAGGCTGCAGGGACGTGAGCAGGCTGGAGGGACGTGAGCAGGCTGCAGGGACGTGTGGAGGCAGGAGAGACGTGAGGAGGCTGGAGGGACGTGAGCAGGCTGGAGGGACGTGAGGAGGATGGAGGGACGTGAGAAGGCTGCAGGGACGTGAGCAGGCTGCAGGGACGTGAGGAAGCTGGAGGGACGTGAGGAGGCTGGAGGGACGTGAGGAGGCTGGAGGGACCTGAGGAGGCTGAAGGGACGTGAGGAGGCTGGAGGGACATGAGGAGGCTGGAGGGACGTGAGGAGGCTGGAGGGACATGAGGAGGCTGGGGGGACGTGAGGAGGCTGGAGGGACGTGAGGAGGCTGGAGGGACGTGAGGAGGCTGGAGGGACGTGAGGAGGCTGGAGGGACGTGAGGAGACTCGAGGGACGTGAGGAGACTGGAGGGACGTGAGAAAGCTGTAGGGACGTGAGGAGGCTGGAGGGACGTGAGGAGGCTAGAGGGACGTGAGGAGGCTGGGGGGACGTAAGGAGGCTGGGGGGACGTGAGCAGGCTGGAGGGACGTGAGCAGGCTGGAGGGACGTGAGGACGCTGGGGGGACCTGAGGAAGCTGGAGGGACGTGAGGAGGCTGGAGGATCGTGAGGAGGCTGGAGAGACGTGAGGAGGCTGGAGGGACGTGAGCAGGCTGGAGGGACGTGAGGAGGCTGGGGGGACATGAGGAGGCTGGAGGAACGTGAGGAGGCTGGAGAGACGTGAGCAGGCTGGAGGGACGTGAGCAGGCTGGAGGAACGTGAGGAGGCTGGGGGGACATGAGGAGGCTGGAGGAACGTGAGGAGGCTGGAGAGACGTGAGGAGGCTGGAGGGACGTGAGGAGCTTGGAGGGACGTGAGGAGGCTGGAGTGACGTGAGGAGGCTGGAGGGACGTGAGCAGGCTGGAGGGACGTGAGCAGGCTGGAGGGACGTGAGCAGGCTGGACGGACGTGAGAAGGCTGGAGGAACGTGAGCAGGCTGGAGGGACGTGAGCAGGCTGGAGGGACGTGAGCAGGCTGGAGGGACGTGAGCAGGCTGGAGGGACGTGAGCAGGCTGGAGGGACGTGAGCAGGCTGGAGGGACGTGAGCAGGCTGGAAAGACGTGAGCAGGCTGGAGGGACGTGAGTAGGCTGGAGGGACGTGAGCAGGCTGGAGGGACGCTACAGTCTACACTCTGCCCGAAGACATCGTTAGTGCACGGAACTCTTCGCCACACAGGCGTAAGTGACGTTAATAAATAATGTTGAGTGGTGAGACACCTCTGTGTGTCTTGGTCCTCAGACCTGTTCATTACCTGCCTCAGACCTGTAGAAAGTAGTCCAAGTGATAAGTGAACGCTGAACCACACTGGCCACGTCAGACGTGCAAACAGTGTGAAGTACAGACGTGTAGACAGTGTGTTTCCAAGTAAACGATGACCACTTACTACTTTCTCAGCGTCGCAAGAGTAGCTACGCTACTGAGAACCCGCAGCTCATCCTGTGAACAGTAGCGCTGAGGACGAGGGTTACACAGGTCACTATGAGTCTCGGTCAGACCACATTGGATATACCTTCATCACGAAGATTATTACAGTCACGAGATATATTGCTAACATAGCTAATCTACACAATGGAAGCTCCAGAAAATTTTAAAAATATCTTTTCATATCTACTAAAATTACTGGAGAAATAGACACAAATGCAATAAAACGCTATCCACTGCATGGGCGAAACGTTGTCAATAAAGAATCTCATTATACTGTAGTGTCTATTTTTCCATCTTGTTGATACTGTATACCATTTATCTCTATTAAAATTATTACTTAATATTAAGTTACACTGTCAGCAATAACAGCTCATCCATCTAGCCGATCCAGTATGTGGATACAGTCATAACATTTGAGATGTTATCATTAAAAGTGAAGTGATTTACTTTTGTTTACCCTGTAAGGCTTGCCTAGAGGCGTCTGTCAATGGTTGTATATTTGGACACTGGGAAATATAGTGTTCTGGTGTGTGACACCCTGTCTCCCGTCTGCTGAAGAATGAGACACTTGTGCAACATTCACACAAGTGTCCCATTCTTCAACTTGTAGATTTTCGAAACTATTTACATCACCCCCCGTCACTGTTCACCCAGACTTCACATTTCGTGTGACTGACATCTCCTTAGACACTGTCCTGCCAGGGATGCCCATAGTCTATCTAGCCTTAGTCTAGCACCGAGAGTTAGGTAGTCCGTGAACACAGCATGTTTATGTTCAGGTAAGTTTGTTAGGACGGGTCCTAGCCCGAGTCTTCTCCCTGTGGTGACCCGGCAGTGGCTCCCGAAGGAGGAGGAGGAGGAGTTCGTACAAGTGTTGTACCGTTTACAGAGCATTCATGTCAGGTGGAGCACAGTTTTGTGAACACAGCCTCTTCCTGCTATAAGGTTTCTTCAGTGGAGAGTTGTTTGCTGTGTTCTAACTCTTTATCTCGCGCCTCTAGAGTAGGCAGCAGAAATGTGACATCTAGCATGTCAACACACTCTGTTAATGCGTTGAATAATAACATAAGAGACTTGGCGAGGTTTCCACCTACAGGGAACTGCACCCGGGTGATCCCATGAAAGGAGGATCTTGGGACCATGTTTCTCTTTGCAATGAGAGAAAAAGAATTTGAAACTCTAAAGAGAGAGAAACGTTGTACCCGTGAAACCTTATCCTGCAACGTGTACTGTCTTCAGTGTTGATGGAATGCCACTGAAGTTGATGCCAGTGTCACACACCTTACAAGTGAGTGTCACTTAGGTTGGCACTAGTGTCACGTACCTTACAAGTGAGTGTCACTGAGGTTGGCACCAATGTCACGTACCTGACAAGTGAGTGCCACTGAGGTTGGTGACAGTGTCACGTACCTTACCATTGAGTGCCACTGAGGTTGGTGCTAGTATCACATACCTTACCAGTAAATGCCACTGAGGTTGGTGCCAGTGCCACGTACTTCACTCACTTCGTCATGGATTGTCAGGAATCAATGATCTTACCCATAATTGATGGTGTTGGAGTGAAGGTTAAGGTCTGATATACTCTACCTAACACGCTCATTCTAATGTTATTTCATATATTCTTATGTTTCTTGATCTAGTTGTTGGTGAAATTTCGTCGACAGTTCCAAGTGTTGTAGATTATTGTGTACCCGACTTAAGCTTTATACAATATTAAGTCTAATTCTATTGAGCTACTTACTATATTGTAGTATGTTATAAATAATGTTCAGCCTGGAACTATACATGATAAGGCTGAAGGCAAACTATGCAGGGAAATATGTTATAGTGTTGTAAAGCTTTTATTGGAGAGCACATCTTGATGTGTGATTGTGTGTGGTGCTTGCTGGTTGCTGCTGCTGCTGCTGCTGCTGCTGCTGCTGCTGCTTCCTAGGGATATGTGAGCGGCGGCCAGGTCCCTCCCGGACCTGCGCTGTGCGTGGTAGTTGTGGATCTTGAGTTTCTCGTAGGAGGTGCGGCCGGGGGAGGTGATTGTGGGGTGCGTCGGGATGAGGGGCGGTCCCAGACCAAGCCCTGGCAAGACCTCCTGCTCCGGTATATTGTGTGAAAGATCGTGGCGCGGGGAACCGAGATCAAACCTGTGGGTAGGGATGGGGAAGTCTCCGTGTGTTGACTCATCACCTGTAGTGGTATAAGAAGAGACAATGGGAGAGTATGTGGGTCCCACAGTCACACCATGAGGAGCTTGCGAGATCGTAATACGTGATTTTTCGTTTATGTGAGTGCGAGGTGGAGGCAGTGTTGAAACATGGGACGGTGGAAGTGTTGAAAAATGGAAAGATGTTTGGGACGAGCTGTGGGGAGGTGGGAAAGTTGCAGCTTGTGGTAGTGGTGGTAATATAAATGGTTGTCTTTGTGGTGATGCAAGTGAGATGTGCTGGTGTAGGATCCCAGGTCCCACCGTCTTAACTTCATAGGGAACTATTGCATATGTAGAACGCTCAGGTTCTGGCGGCGAGAAGGGAAGGTGTCTACTGTCTCCCAGACTGGGCACTTTGTTATCGTCCTGTTTGAAGCTGCTGTAACTGTCTTGGTTAGTCACATGTTCGCCTGCTGCTTCTCTGTGAATCTGCGCCTCAGGAAAGCCTCCAGGAGGTTGAATAACTGGGAAACTTGATAAAGGTTCTGAAAGTTGCAGATAACTGAGATCTGGTTGGTCGGTGTGCTGTTGGTGGTTTATAATGTCTAACAACTTTGGTAAGGCGGGGATGTTGACGTGTTCAGTTGAGCTTATAAACATAGGAGAGAGGGAAGCATTCATCGGTCGTTGTGTAACGTTGGGCTCTATTTCCTGAGCTGAGCTGATTGGTCGAACTAGATTGATGGTAGGAGGGCTATTTTTACGCAGGCCATCTCTGTTTCCACTTATGTCTGGTTGAATTTCACGAAACTCAGGAGCTAAAGTTACAGCAGCAACTGGACTGGTTGTGACAGCCTTGTCAGACGATGTGCCTGATACATTGTTGCCTTGGTTGGGGTCGTCACTTACGTTCTCTCTGGCATTCTGTGACGATGACAAACTAGAAAATTGACCTTGAATGGAGTAGTTACTGACATCTGTTCTTGGGCTGTTGCTAGTCTGAGGTGCTACGTCTGGCGCGGAGTTGTCTAGAGTTATACTGCCAGAAATTTCCTTTGTGGACTTGTCATCATTCTGAGACGATGTGGCAAGGAAATAGTCACCTTGATTAGAATTTATAGGATTTTTTCCGGCATCATCACTACTGCTGTCCAAAGCAGAAGGCACTCCATGATTATCCTTCATATTGTTAAACTCTTGCCCGAAAGAATTAATAGGGTTGTTATTGTTTTGAATAGCATTTCCAAAGCTTTGCCTGATGTCGACATTATTGTTGAGTGACGTAGAAGGCTGAGAATTATCAGCATTAAAATTAGTAACAACTTGTCCTGAGACGTCATTCTTTGTAAAGGATTCAGAAGGAATGTAATCAATTTGGTCAACCTTGCCACTGGCTTCTGCTGTTGGCTCAAAATTAGTCTCGGAAAACTTGGTAGGGTCGTTGTTTCTCTGAGTTGGGCTGTCAGTGGATAGGTCAGGAGAGGGAATGTAGTGGATGACCTCGGGTGTCCTACCTCTGCCGACTACAGCATTAGTAATTCCCACAAAGGAGTTCCTCTGGTCGAGATTGTCTGGGTAGTTAGGTCTTCGAAAAGCGATAATCTGGTCGATCACCGAAGGTCTCCGTATAGTGATGAGCTCCTGGCTTTCAGGAGGAGGCACGGAGAAGCCATTTCTGGTACTGTTAGTTGGCTGAAGGCTTCTGCCAAACTGATGTTGAGAAGTTCCATTGCTGTTGCCCTCATCAACGGTTCCGACGAAGCGACTCTGCTTCCTGTTGGTATTTGCAATAATCTCTAGTTCTCTACCGCTGAGTTCTTCAGTGTTGACAACACCTCCATCAGTAATACCAAAATTTTTCTGATTTCTGTTGGTATTTGCAAAGATCTCTAGTTCTCTACCAGTAAGTTCTTCAAGATTGATAATTCCTCCATTAATAGTACTAGCACGATTTTGTCTCCTGTTGCTGTTTGCAATAATTTCTAGTTCTCTACCACTGAGCTCGTCAATGTTGATTATACCTCCGTTAATAATTCCACCGTGGATTATATCACTAGGAAGGTTTCTGGCTATATTAAATTCCTTATTGGCATCCCTACCATCAGTAAGGTCGACGCTACTGATATCCAAGTCTCTGGCTTGATTATTAAATCCACCCACACCTATGATTCCACCGTCAATTATATCATCGCCAAGATTTCTGCCGAAGCTATTATCGCCTATACCTATGATTCCTCCATGTATGATGCCGCCATCGATTATATCACCGTTAATCATGTCCTCATCTATGAACACGGCCAGATCATTCCCGTCTCTCCCATTCATCTCTCCTAGCGTAGCCTCGTTAACTATGGCTCCCATGTCGTCTACATCAAGTTTCCTCAACACTGTGTCACCCAGGGGCATTCTTCCGCCACTTAGGATGCTGTTCAGGTAGTTCTGCAGTTCCTGGTACTCCTCATGTGAAAGCGTCTCCCTGAGAGGGATGGTAACGGAGGCAGGAGATGAGGGGACATCTCCTGGGGGGTTATTCCGTGGCGACTGATTCAACGCTTGTTGGGAGTTTTGATTGCTATTGGCTGAGGTGCGTCCAGCCGAGGATGCACCTTTCGCAGACGTCTGTGCGGCCGAAAGGGTGACATCAGCTGATGAGGGGAAGGCGGTGGTAACCATGTTGGTGGAGTCTGATGAACTGGGAGGTACTGAGATGTTACCGTCGCGCTCACCTGGGCTGGAAGTGTCCTGCAACACGCTCTCCTCTGAAATATAACGTGGGTAGCATTAATTAATCACGTTCCTGCATATTTGTTGCGCTAGTGAAAAACTCAGTAATGGAAGGAACTGCTCAGCACATTCCTTCGAATTAAGATAATAAGATAATGAATACAGTAAAGTTGTGATGTAAATGATTTAGAAAACTGACAAGTTGAAGAATGAGACATAAATAAATAAATAATATATATATATATATATATATATATATATATATATATATATATATATATATATATATATATATATATATATATATATATATATATATATGCAGCCTCCTCGCTGCTGCATTTACCACCCAAGCTTCACATCCATATAAGAGTGTTGGTACTACTATACTTTCATACATTCCCTTCTTTGCCTCCATAGATAACGTTTTTTGACTCCACATATACCTCAATGCACCACTCACCTTTTTTCCCTCATCAATTCTATGGTTAACCTCATCCTTCATAAATCCATCCGCCGACACGTCAACTCCCAAGTATCTGAAAACATTCACTTCTTCCATACTCCTCCTCCCCAATTTGATATCCAATTTTTCTTTATCTAAATCATTTGATACTCTCATCACCTTACTTTTTTCTATGTTCACTTTCAACTTTCTACCTTTACACACACTCCCAAATTCGTCCACTAACCTTTGAAATTTTTCTTTAGAATCTCCCATAAGCACAGTATCATCAGCAAAAAGTAACTGTGTCACTTCCCATATGGGTTATAGTAAGTGTTTATGCACATTGAGAAGAGAGAAGTGTAGAAGAGGGAGAGAGAAATTTTGGGAAATGTTCAGTGAGTGCGTGGGGAGTTTTGAGCCAAGTGTGAGAGTACTTGTGGTTGGGGATCTCAATGCTAAAGTGGATAAAAATGTTGTGGAGGGAGTAGTAGGTAAATATGGGGTGCCAGGGGTAAATGAAAATGGGGAGCCTTTAATTGATCTGTGTGTAGAAAGAGGTTTGGTAATATGTAACAATATTTTATGAAAAAGAGGATAAATATGTATACAAGGTATGATATAGCACGTAATGAAAGTACTTTGTTAGATTATGTATTGGTGGATAAGAGGTTGATGGGTAGGCTTCAGGATGTATATGTTTATAGAGGGACAACGGATATATCTGATCATTATTTAGTTGTAGCTACAGTTAGAGTAAGAGGTAGAGGTAGATTTTCCTCATTAGCCTCTGATGTGGAACTTTATCAAAAGCCATACTGAAATCGATATACACAATATCACATTCATTACCATGTTCTACCTCCTCAGATACCTTGGTGAAAAAAATTAGTAAATTCGTAAGGCAGGAACGCCCCTTTGTAAAACCCTGCTGAGATTTATTAATTAATTTATGCTTTTCAATGTGGCTACGAATTGCCTGGGCAGTTATTGATTCCATAAATTTTCCCACTATGAAGTTAAGGCTTGTTGGTCTATAGCTCGAAGCTAAGGACCTGTCTCCTGCTATGTACATAGGTATTACATTTGCCATTTTCCAGTTATTTGGCGCTATGCCAGTTTGTAGTGATATGTTGAAAAGCTTAGCCAAAGGTTCGCTAAGCTCCTCTTTACATTCCTTTAGAACCCTTGCAACAGTTCATCAGGGCCTGGGGATTTGTTCGGCTTTAATTTCTCTATTTGTTTGAGGACCATGTCACTATGACTCACGAAATCGTAATGACACGATTGCAAACAAACCATACCACGGGTGGGGCTTGAACCCGCGGTCAGAGAGTCTCAAAACTCCAGACAGTGTGCAATTGTGTCATTACAATTTCGTGAGTCATACTGACGGCTTTGAAGGGACTTGAGCTAGAGTTCGTCACGGCCACGCTAGCCAGAGATTCGTCTGTAAAAACTTTCATTTGTGGTTACAGTGGTGCCTATGCTAACCTTCCTATGGTGTAGAAATATACCTAGTTGGTATATTGAAGCTAGCTGTTCCAGTGGCTAACGCGACGGTCTTGAGTTTTGAGACTCCCTGACCGCGGGTTCAAACCCCACCCGTGGTGTGGTTTGACTATATCACTAGTTACCCTAATCGTGCATAGTTTATTATTTTTAAGTGGGTCAATCTTGTCCTTAATCTTACTTCTGTATACCTGAGAGAAACCTCTTGGGTTAGTCTTCGAATTCCTTGCCACTTTAGCCTCATAATCTCTTTTAGCTTTTCTTATTCCCTTGTTTGTTTCCCTCTTTAAATGAGTATATTGATTTCTTAACTGTTCATCCCCTCTTTTGATATGCCTATATATGCCTCTGTTTTGACCAATGAGATGTTTTAATCTATTGTTTATCTATTTAGGATCATTTTTGGTTGATTTAATTTCCCTACTTAGAACATAAGTTGTCTGGGCAGCTAGAACTATACTCTGTAAAAATGTCATATTGGCAACCATCACCACCTACCTAACCCATCGTCAGGTCATTCCAATTTAGCCCACCCAAGTAATTTCTCAGTCCCATGAAATCGGCCAAGCAGAAGTCTGGGACAGAGACTTGACTGCAGTAAACAGATGATATCACACATGCAAAAAACCACTGCAAAAAATAGTGAAATTCAAGCACTTTCGTGATTTCTCCTATTATAATTGAACTGTAAATATAAAAGATCAACAGAAAGACATAAAGAAGAGACTTAACCAGAAGTTACCTTACAATGCTTTACCTTTTTGTGATGACATAGGTAGGTAGTCAAGGACTGTCAAACACAGCATATATTCTACCCAAGCTTTAGGATTTTAACTTGTCTGATGTATCTTAAATTCTTCCCAAATTTTATTAATTATAAATGAATCCATTTTGTATAATCCTAAAGCAATATTGAAATTAATTTCAAAACTATTTTTTCATGAAACGTGATTCTACCATATTTATCTCCACCTGGACTTGCTTGATATAACTTTCTTGATTTTAATCATCCAGTTGATTTTCAAAATCAACTGGATGGTTAAAATCTCTCACATGAATAAACAGAGTATTAGAATCTTGTCCAGTTCTAATGCTATATTTATGTTGTTTTAATCTTAGCTCGAGACTTTTACCAGTTTGACCGTAATATATTTGATCACATTTTTTTAGAAGGAATCTTGTACAATTTTTATATCAAAGTTGTATCTTGAAAACATTCATACGGTAATAAACTTCTGATAAAAAAAAATCTCAAACAACTGATGACGTTGTTTGAGATTTTATTTATTACGGTCAAACTGGTAAGTGTCGAGCTAAGATTACAACAAAATAAATTTAACATTAGAAGTGGACAAGATTCTAATGCTCTGCTTATTCATGTGAGAGATTATAACCATCCAGTTGATTTTCAAAATGCCGAGAAACATATCAAGCAGGTCTATGGTCGAGAGAAACATATCAAGCAGGTCTATGGTCGAGAGAAACATATCAAGCAGGTCTATGGTCGAGAGAAACATATCAAGCAGGTCTATGGTCGAGAGAAACATATCAAGCAGGTCTATGGTCGAGAGAAACATATCAAGCAGGTCTATGGTCGAGAGAAACATAACAGAATAAAGTCTCATAAAAAAAATAGTTTGGAAATTAATTTCAGTATTGCTTTAGGATTATACAAATTAGATTCATTTATAATTAATAAATTTGGGAAGAATTTAAATATATTAGACAAGTTAAAAATCAAGTTGAAATCTATGAGCTGTGTTTGACAGGTTCTTGACTACCTACCTACATCATCATAAAGAGTCAGGTGTTGTAAGTTGACCGCGAGGTGTAGTCTCGTCCTTATATGCCTTTCTGTTGATCTTTTATTTTTACAGTTCCTTGATAATGTCAACAATCACGGAAGCTCTCAGAATATCACTCTTTTTTCATGGTGAATGTTTAGCTCAACAAGCAGTATATTATAATACCGTGCCCACCCATTGTTCAATAGCACTTGTTCCGTGGCTACGATAATATAATATACTGCTTCTTGAACTAGTACACAAACAGGGAGTAGAATGAAATTAATTCAGAGGCGTCCACACCACCGTATGTCCTTCGAAGGTGGGTACAACACCTAGCTTGGCTGGATGCACCATTGTTAAAAGACTGTATGGTCTAGTGGTCTAAAGCGTCATGTGTATCTCTCACAATGAGGCGGGCCAAAACTGCATGGGTTCGACTCCTCGGCTAGTGCTGTGTTGTTACTGATCAGTACCACTTGTTCCGTGGGTACAATAATATATTAGCTTAGAAGCTCCCACACCTCCTTATGCCCTCGGATGGCGGCCCAACAGCTAGCTGTGTGCTGGCTGCGCCATTCTTGTAGGGTTGGGTGGTCCTGTGGTTTAAAGAGTCATGTGGTTCTCGCTTACCATGAGGCAGGCCAGTACAACATGGGTTCGAATCCTTGTCTAGCGCAGTTTTGCTACTGATCAATACCACTCGTTCGTGGTTACAATAATATATATATATATATATATATATATATATATATATATATATATATATATATCTATATATATATATATATATATATATATATATATATATATATATATATATATATATATATATATATATATATATATATATATATATATATATATATGCAAAACAACCACTCTGAAAGAATAGAGAAATTCCAAGCGCTTTCGTGACTACTCACATTATCAAGGAACTATGAAAGTAAAGCATCCAAGGAAGCTATATAAGGGGTCTGGCCAACACCTCACTATCAGATCCCACAACGGTTAAACACCTGACGCGCGCCGACCCAACTGGACAGGTCCTTTGCACAACTCACCAACAAACTATTCTACCCAAGAAAATTTAAAAATTATTATTTGTCCAGTGTATTATTAAATTCTTCCCAAATTCTATTAATTATAAATGGATCTAATTTATATAGACCAAAGGAAATATTCATATAATTGTCAAAACTGCTTTTTATGAAACAAGATTCAATTATATTCCTGTCGACCATGGACTTGCTTGATACTACTTTCTCAACTTTTTGAAAATCAATTGGTTGGTTAAAATCTCTTACATGAATAAATAGAGCATTGGAATCTTGTCCAGTTCTAATGCTATATTTATGTTGTTTTAATCTTAGTTCGAGATTTTTACCAGTTTGACCGTAATAAACTTTATCGCAAATTTTACAAGGAATCTTATAGACACATCCATCAGCATTTTGGGGGGAATTCTTTATCAAAAGTTTTTTTACATGGAATTTTTTGAAACAAGGTTGCTTAACACAATCCTCCCTAATAGAGCTAAATGGTTCAGATATGTTGATGATATTTTGTGTCTTATGCCCAAAAATGTAGATATACACCATTTCCTTGGAAAATTAAATAACTTACCCCATTCTATAAACTTTACTGTTGAGTTTGAAGAAAATAACTCATTGCCTTTTCTAGATGTTTTAATTATTAAGGGTAATAATGAATTCAAATTTAAAATTTACAG
>NC_091299.1:44639141-44654141 GCF_038502225.1 Cherax quadricarinatus | reverse complement strand
CTACAACCTGCCTGCAACTGTGACCACGGACCCATGCTACAACCTGCCTGCAGCTGTGACCACGGACCCCTGCTACAACCTGCCTGCAGCTGTGACCACGGACCCCTGCTACAACCTGCCTGCAGCTGTGACCACGGACCCCTGCTACATCCTGCCTGCAGCTGTGACCACGGACCTCTGCTACAACCTGCCTGCAGCTGTGACCATGGACCACTGCTGGAACCTGCCTGCAACTGTGACCACGAACCCCTGCTACAACCTGCCTGCAGCTGTGACCACGGACCCCTGCTACAACCTGCCTGCAGCTGTGACCACGGACCCCTGCTACAACCTGCCTGCAGCTGTGACCACGGACCCCTGCTACAACCTGTCTGCAGCTGTGACCACGGACCCCTGTTACAACCTGCCTGCAGCTGTGACCACGGACCCCTGCTACAACCTGCCTGCAGCTGTGACCACGGACCCCTGCTACATCCTGCCTGCAGCTGTTACCACGGACCCCTGCTACTACCTGCCTGCAGCTGTGACCACGGACCCCTGCTACAACCTGCCTGCAGCTGTGTCCATGGACCCCTGCTACAACCTGCCTGCAGCTGTGACCACGGACCCCTGCTACAACCTGCCTGCAGCTGTGACCACGGACCCCTGCTACAACCTGCCTGCAGCTGTGACCACGGACCCCTGCTACAACCTGCCTGCAGCTGTGACCATGGACCCCTGCTACAACCTGCATGCAGCTGTGACCACGGACCCCTGCTACATCCTGCCTGCAGCTGTGACCACGGACCCCTGCTACAACCTGCCTGCAGCTGTGACCACGGACCCCTGCTACAACCTGCTTGCAGCTGTGACCACGGACCACTGCTACATCCTGCCTGCAACTGTGACCACGGACCCCTGCTACAACCTGCCTGCAGCTGTGACCACGGACCCCTGCTACAACCTGCCTGCAGCTGTGACCATGGACCCCTGCTTCAACCTGCCTGCAGCTGTGACCACGGACCCCTGCTACAACCTGCCTGCAGCTGTGACCACGGACCCCTGCTACAACCTGCCTGCAGCTGTGACCACGGACCCCTGCTACAACCTGCCTGCAGCTGTGACCACAGACCACTGCTACAACCTGCCTGCAGCTTTGACCATGGACCACTGCTACAACCTGCCTGCAGCTGTGACCACGGACCCCTGCTACAACCTGCCTGCAGCTGTGACCACGGACCCCAGCTACAACCTGCCTGCAGCTGTGACCACGGACACCTGCTACAACCTGCCTGCAGCTATGATCACGGACCCCTGCTACAACCTGCCTGCAGCTGTGACCACGGACCCCTGCTACATCCTGCCTGCAGCTGTGACCACGGACCCCTGCTACAACCTGCCTGCAGCTGTGACCACGGACCCCTGCTACAACCTGCCTGCAGCTGTGTCCACGGACCCCTGCTACAACCTGCCTGCAGCTGTGACCATGGACCACTGCTATAACCTGCCTGCAGCTGTGACTATGGACCACTGCTACAACCTGCCTGCAGCTGTGACCACGGACCACTGCTACAACCTGCCTGCAGCTGTGACCACGGACCCCTGCTACAACCTGCCTGCTGCTGTGACCATGGACCACTGCTACAACCTGCCTGCAGCTGTGACCATGGACCACTGCTACAACCTGCCTGCAGCTGTGACCACGGACCACTGCTACAACCTGCCTGCAGCTGTGACCACGGACCACTGCTACAACCTGCCTGCAACTGCGACCACGGACCACTGCTACAACCTGCCTGCAACTGCGACCACGGACCACTGCTACAACCTGCCTGCAACTGCGACCACGGACCACTGCTACAACCTGCTTGCAACTGCGACCACGGACCACTGCTACAACCTGCCTGCAGCTGTGACTACGGACCCCTGCTACAACCTGCCTGCAGCTGTGACCACGGACCCCTGCTACAACCTGCCTGTAGCTGTGACCACGGACCCCTGCTACAACCTGCCTGCAGCTGTGACCACGGACCCCTGCTACAACCTGCCTGCAGCTGTGACCACGGACCACTGCTGCAACCTGCCTGCAGCTGTTACCACGGACCCCTGCTACAACCTGCCTGCAGCTGTGACCACGGACCACTGCTACAACCTGCCTGCAGCTGTGACCACGGACCACTGCTACAACCTGCCTGCAGCTGTGACCACGTACCCCTGCTACAACCTGCCTGCAGCCGTGACCACGGACCCCTGCTACATCCTGCCTGCAGCTGTGACCACGGACCACTGCTACAACCTGCCTGCAGCTGTGACCATGGACCACTGCTACAACCTGCCTGCAGCTGTGACCACGGACCCCTGCTACAACCTGCCTGCAGCTGTGACCACGGACCACTGCTACAACCTGCCTGCAGCTGTGACCACGGACCCCTGCTACAACCTGCCTGCAGCTGTGACCACGGACCACTGCTACAACCTGCCTGCAACTGTGACCACGGACCCATGCTACAACCTGCCTGCAGCTGTGACCACGGACCCCTGCTACAACCTGCCTGCAGCTGTGACCACGGACCCCTGCTACAACCTGCCTGCAGCTGTGACCACGGACCCCTGCTACATCCTGCCTGCAGCTGTGACCACGGACCTCTGCTACAACCTGCCTGCAGCTGTGACCATGGACCACTGCTGGAACCTGCCTGCAACTGTGACCACGAACCCCTGCTACAACCTGCCTGCAGCTGTGACCACGGACCCCTGCTACAACCTGCCTGCAGCTGTGACCACGGACCCCTGCTACAACCTGCCTGCAGCTGTGACCACGGACCCCTGCTACAACCTGTCTGCAGCTGTGACCACGGACCCCTGTTACAACCTGCCTGCAGCTGTGACCACTGACCCCTGCTACAACCTGCCTGCAGCTGTGACCACGGACCCCTGCTACATCCTGCCTGCAGCTGTTACCACGGACCCCTGCTACTACCTGCCTGCAGCTGTGACCACGGACCCCTGCTACAACCTGCCTGCAGCTGTGTCCATGGACCCCTGCTACAACCTGCCTGCAGCTGTGACCACGGACCCCTGCTACAACCTGCCTGCAGCTGTGACCACGGACCCCTGCTACAACCTGCCTGCAGCTGTGACCACGGACCCCTGCTACAACCTGCCTGCAGCTGTGACCATGGACCCCTGCTACAACCTGCATGCAGCTGTGACCACGGACCCCTGCTACATCCTGCCTGCAGCTGTGACCACGGACCCCTGCTACAACCTGCCTGCAGCTGTGACCACGGACCCCTGCTACAACCTGCCTGCAGCTGTGACCACGGACCACTGCTACATCCTGCCTGCAACTGTGACCACGGACCCCTGCTACAACCTGCCTGCAGCTGTGACCACGGACCCCTGCTACAACCTGCCTGCAGCTGTGACCATGGACCCCTGCTTCAACCTGCCTGCAGCTGTGACCACGGACCCCTGCTACAACCTGCCTGCAGCTGTGACCACGAACCCCTGCTACAACCTGCCTGCAGCTGTGACCACGGACCCCTGCTACAACCTGCCTGCAGCTGTGACCACAGACCACTGCTACAACCTGCCTGCAGCTTTGACCATGGACCACTGCTACAACCTGCCTGCAGCTGTGACCACGGACCCCTGCTACAACCTGCCTGCAGCTGTGACCACGGACCCCTGCTACAACCTGCCTGCAGCTGTGACCACGGACACCTGCTACAACCTGCCTGCAGCTATGATCACGGACCCCTGCTACAACCTGCCTGCAGCTGTGACCACGGACCCCTGCTACATCCTGCCTGCAGCTGTGACCACGGACCCCTGCTACAACCTGCCTGCAGCTGTGACCACGGACCCCTGCTACAACCTGCCTGCAGCTGTGTCCACGGACCCCTGCTACAACCTGCCTGCAGCTGTGACCATGGACCACTGCTACAACCTGCCTGCAGCTGTGACTATGGACCACTGCTACAACCTGCCTGCAGCTGTGACCACGGACCACTGCTACAACCTGCCTGCAGCTGTGACCACGGACCCCTGCTACAACCTGCCTGCTGCTGTGACCATGGACCACTGCTACAACCTGCCTGCAGCTGTGACCATGGACCACTGCTACAACCTGCCTGCAGCTGTGACCACGGACCACTGCTACAACCTGCCTGCATCTGCGACCACGGACCACTGCTACAACCTGCCTGCAACTGCGACCACGGACCACTGCTACAACCTGCCTGCAACTGCGACCACGGACCACTGCTACAACCTGCCTGCAACTGCGACCACGGACCACTGCTACAACCTGCTTGCAACTGCGACCACGGACCACTGCTACAACCTGCCTGCAGCTGTGACTACGGACCCCTGCTACAACCTGCCTGCAGCTGTGACCACGGACCCCTGCTACAACCTGCCTGTAGCTGTGACCACGGACCCCTGCTACAACCTGCCTGCAGCTGTGACCACGGACCCCTGCTACAACCTGCCTGCAGCTGTGACCACGGACCACTGCTGCAACCTGCCTGCAGCTGTTACCACGGACCCCTGCTACAACCTGCCTGCAGCTGTGACCACGGACCACTGCTACAACCTGCCTGCAGCTGTGACCACGGACCACTGCTACAACCTGCCTGCAGCTGTGACCACGTACCCCTGCTACAACCTGCCTGCAGCCGTGACCACGGACCCCTGCTACATCCTGCCTGCAGCTGTGACCACGGACCACTGCTACAACCTGCCTGCAGCTGTGTCAACGGACCCCTGCTACAACCTGCCTGCAGCTGTGACCACGGACCCCTGCTACATCCTGCCTGCAGCTGTGACCACGGACCACTGCTACAACCTGCCTGTAGCTGTGACCACGGACCCCTGCTACAACCTGCCTGCAGCTGTGACCATGGACCACTGCTACAACCTGCCTGCAGCTGTGACCACAGACCACTGCTACAACCTGCCTGCAGCTGTGACCACGGACCCCTGCTACAACCTGCCTGCAGCTGTGACCACAGACCCCTGCTACAACCTGCCTGCAGCTGTGACCACGGACCCCTGCTACAACCTGCCTGCAGCTGTGACCACGGACCCCTGCTACAACCTGCCTGCAGCTGTGACCACGGACCCCTGCTACAACCTGCCTGCAGCTGTGACCACGGACCCCTGCTACATCCTGCCTGCAGCTGTGACCACGGACCCCTGCTACAACCTGCCTGCAGCTGTGACCACGGACCCCTGCTACAACCTGCCTGCAGCTGTGTCCACGGACCCCTGCTACAACCTGCCTGCAGCTGTGACCATGGACCACTGCTACAACCTGCCTGCAGCTGTGACCATGGACCACTGCTACAACCTGCCTGCAGCTGTGACCACGGACCACTGCTACAACCTGCCTGCAGCTGTGACCACGGACCCCTGCTACAACCTGCCTGCAGCTGTGACCATGGACCACTGCTACAACCTGCCTGCAGCTGTGACCATGGACCACTGCTACAACCTGCCTGCAGCTGTGACCACGGACCACTGCTACAACCTGCCTGCAGCTGTGACCACGGACCACTGCTACAACCTGCCTGCAACTGCGACCACGGACCACTGCTACAACCTGCCTGCAACTGCGACCACGGACCACTGCTACAACCTGCCTGCAACTGCGACCACGGACCACTGCTACAACCTGCTTGCAACTGCGACCACGGACCACTGCTACAACCTGCCTGCAGCTGTGACAACGGACCCCTGCTACAAGCTGCCTGCAGCTGTGACCACGGACCCCTGCTACAACCTGCCTGTAGCTGTGACCACGGACCCCTGCTACAACCTGCCTGCAGCTGTGACCACGGACCCCTGCTACAACCTGCCTGCAGCTGTGACCACGGACCCCTGCTACAACCTGCCTGCAGCTGTGACCACGGACCACTGCTACAACCTGCCTGCAGCTGTGACCACGGACCACTGCTACAACCTGCCTGCAGCTGTGACCACGGACCCCTGCTACAACCTGCCTGCAGCTGTGACCACGGACCCCTGCTACAACCTGCCTGCAGCTGTGACCACGGACCCCTGCTACAACCTGCCTGCAGCTGTGACCACGGACCCCTGCTACAACCTGCCTGCAACTGTGACCACGGACCACTGCTACAACCTGCCTGCAGCTGTGACCACGGACCCCTGCTACAACCTGCCTGCAGCTGTGACCACGGACCCCTGCTACAACCTGCCTGCAGCTGTGACCACGGACCACTGCTACAACCTGCCTGCAGCTGTGACCACGGACCCCTGCTACAACCTGTCTGCAGCTGTGACCACGGACCCCTGCTACAACCTGCCTGCAGCTGTGACCACGGACCACTGCTACAACCTGCCTGCAGCTTTGACCACGGACCCCTGCTACAACCTGCCTGCAGCTGTGACCACGGACCACTGCTACAACCTGCCTGCAGCTGTGACCACGGACCCCTGCTACAACCTGTCTGCAGCTGTGACCACGGACCCCTGCTACAACCTGCCTGCAGCTGTGACCACGGACCCCTGCTACATCCTGCCTGCAGCTGTGACCACGGACCACTGCTACAACCTGCCTGCAGCTGTGACCACGGACCCCTGCTACAACCTGCCTGCAGCTGTGACCACGGACCACTGCTACAACCTGTCTGCAGCTGTGACCACGGACCCCTGCTACAACCTGCCTGCAGCTGTGACCACGGACCCCTGCTACATCCTGCCTGCAGCTGTGACCACGGACCACTGCTACAACCTGCCTGCAGCTGTGACCACGGACCCCTGCTACAACCTGCCTGCAGCTGTGACCACGGACCACTGCTACAACCTGTCTGCAGCTGTGACCACGGACCCCTGCTACAACCTGCCTGCAGCTGTGACCACGGACCACTGCTACAACCTGCCTGCAGCTGTGACCACGGACCCCTGCTACAACCTGCCTGCAGCTGTGACCACGGACCACTGCTACAACCTGCCTGCAGCTGTGACCACGGACCCCTGCTACAACCTGCCTGCAGCTGTGACCACGGACCACTGCTACAACCTGCCTGCAGCTGTGACCACGGACCACTGCTACAACCTGTCTGCAGCTGTGACCACGGACCCCTGCTACAACCTGCCTGCAGCTGTGACCACGGACCACTGCTACAACCTGCCTGCAGCTGTGACCACGGACCACTGCTACAACCTGCCTGCAGCTGTGACCACGGACCCCTGCTACAACCTGCCTGCAGCTGTGACCACGGACCACTGCTACAACCTGCCTGCAGCTGTGACCACGGACCCCTGCTACAACCTGCCTGCAGCTGTGACCACGGACCACTGCTACAACCTGCCTGCAGCTGTGACCATGGACCACTGCTACAACCTGCCTGCAGCTGTGACCACGGACCACTGCTACAACCTGCCTGCAGCTGTGACCACGGACCCCTGCTACAACCTGCCTGCAGCTGTGACCACGGACCACTGCTACAACCTGCCTGCAGCTGTGACCACGGACCACTGCTACAATGCCTGCAGCTGTGACCACGGACCACTGCTACAACCTGCCTGCAGCTGTGACCACGGACCCCTGCTACAACCTGCCTGCAGCTGTGACCACGGACCACTGCTACAACCTGCCTGCAGCTGTGACCACGGACCCCTGCTACAACCTGCCTGCAGCTGTGACCACGGACCACTGCTACAACCTGCCTGCAACTGCGACCACGGACCACTGCTACAACCTGCCTGCAACTGCGACCACGGACCACTGCTACAACCTGCCTGCAACTGCGACCACGGACCACTGCTACAACCTGCTTGCAACTGCGACCACGGACCACTGCTACAACCTGCCTGCAGCTGTGACTACGGACCCCTGCTACAACCTGCCTGCAGCTGTGACCACGGACCCCTGCTACAACCTGCCTGTAGCTGTGACCACGGACCCCTGCTACAACCTGCCTGCAGCTGTGACCACGGACCCCTGCTACAACCTGCCTGCAGCTGTGACCACGGACCACTGCTGCAACCTGCCTGCAGCTGTTACCACGGACCCCTGCTACAACCTGCCTGCAGCTGTGACTACGGACCACTGCTACAACCTGCCTGCAGCTGTGGCCACGGACCACTGCTACAACCTGCCTGCAGCTGTGACCACGTACCCCTGCTACAACCTGCCTGCAGCCGTGACCACGGACCCCTGCTACATCCTGCCTGCAGCTGTGACCACGGACCACTGCTACAACCTGCCTGCAGCTGTGTCCACGGACCCCTGCTACAACCTGCCTGCAGCTGTGACCACGGACCCCTGCTACATCCTGCCTGCAGCTGTGACCACGGACCACTGCTACAACCTGCCTGCAGCTGTGACCACGGACCCCTGCTACAACCTGCCTGCAGCTGTGACCACGGACCCCTACAACAACCTGCCTGCAGCTGTGACCACGGACCCCTGCTACAACCTGCCTGCAGCTGTGACCACGGACCCCTGCTACAACCTGCCTGCAGCTGTGACAACGGACCCCTGTTACAACCTGCCTGCAGCTGTGACCACGGACCCCTGCTACAACCTGCCTGCAGCTGTGACCACGGACCCCTGCTACAACCTGCCTGCAGCTGTGACCACGGACCCCTGCTACAACCTGCCTGCAGCTACGACCACGGACCCCTGCTACAACCTGCCTGCAGCTGTGACCACGGACCCCTGCTACAACCTGCCTGCAGCTGTGACCACGGACCCCTGCTACAACCTGCCTGCAGCTGTCACCACGGACCCCTGCTACAACCTGCCTGCAGCTGTGACCACGGACCACTGCTACAACCTGCCTGCAGCTACGACCACGGACCCCTGCTACAACCTGCCTGCAGCTGTGACCACGGACCCCTGCTACAACCTGCCTGCAGCTGTGACCACGGACCCCTGCTACAACCTGCCTGCAGCTGTGACCACGGACCCCTGCTACAACCTGCCTGCAGCTGTGACCACGGACCACTGTTACAACCTGCCTGCAGCTACGACCACGGACCCCTGCTACAACCTGCCTGCAGCTGTGACCACGGACCCCTGCTACAACCTGCCTGCAGCTGTGACCAAGGACCCCTGCTACAACCTGCCTGCAGCTGTGACCACGGACCACTGCTACAACCTGCCTGCAGCTGTGACCACGGACCCCTGCTACAACCTGCCTGCAGCTGTGACCACGGACCCCTGCTACAACCTGCCTGCAGCTGTGACCACGGACCACTGCTACAACCTGCCTGCAGCTGTGACCACGGACCCCTGCTACAACCTGTCTGCAGCTGTGACCACGGACCCCTGCTACAACCTGCCTGCAGCTGTGACCACGGACCACTGCTACAACCTGCCTGCAGCTTTGACCACGGACCCCTGCTACAACCTGCCTGCAGCTGTGACCACGGACCACTGCTACAACCTGCCTGCAGCTGTGACCACGGACCCCTGCTACAACCTGTCTGCAGCTGTGACCACGGACCCCTGCTACAACCTGCCTGCAGCTGTGACCACGGACCCCTGCTACATCCTGCCTGCAGCTGTGACCACGGACCACTGCTACAACCTGCCTGCAGCTGTGACCACGGACCCCTGCTACAACCTGTCTGCAGCTGTGACCACGGACCCCTGCTACAACCTGCCTGCAGCTGTGACCACGGACCACTGCTACAACCTGCCTGCAGCTTTGACCACGGACCCCTGCTACAACCTGCCTGCAGCTGCGACCACGGACCACTGCTACAACCTGCCTGCAGCTGTGACTACGGACCCCTGCTACAACCTGCCTGCAGCTGTGACCACGGACCCCTGCTACAACCTGCCTGTAGCTGTGACCACGGACCCCTGCTACAACCTGCCTGCAGCTGTGACAACGGACCCCTGTTACAACCTGCCTGCAGCTGTGACCACGGACCCCTGCTACAACCTGCCTGCAGCTGTGACCACGGACCCCTGCTACAACCTGCCTGCAGCTGTGACCACGGACCCCTGCTACAACCTGCCTGCAGCTACGACCACGGACCCCTGCTACAACCTGCCTGCAGCTGTGACCACGGACCACTGCTACAACCTGCAGCTGTCACCACGGACCCCTGCTACAACCTGTCTGCAGCTGTGACCACGGACCCCTGCTACAACCTGCCTGCAGCTGTGACCACGGACCCCTGCTACATCCTGCCTGCAGCTGTGACCACGGACCACTGCTACAACCTGCCTGCAGCTGTGACCACGGACCCCTGCTACATCCTGTCTGCAGCTGTGACCACGGACCCCTGCTACAACCTGCCTGCAGCTGTGACCACGGACCACTGCTACAACCTGCCTGCAGCTGTGACCACGGACCCCTGCTACAACCTGCCTGCAGCTGTGACCACGGACCACTGCTACAACCTGCCTGCAGCTGTGACCACGGACCACTGCTACAATGCCTGCAGCTGTGACCACGGACCACTGCTACAACCTGCCTGCAGCTGTGACCACGGACCCCTGCTACAACCTGCCTGCAGCTGTGACCACGGACCACTGCTACAACCTGCCTGCAGCTGTGACCACGGACCACTGCTACAACCTGCCTGCAGCTGTGACCACGGACCCCTGCTACAACCTGCCTGCAGCTGTGACCACGGACCCCTGCTACAACCTGCCTGCAGCTGTGACCACGGACCCCTGCTACAACCTGCCTGCAGCTGTGACCACGGACCTCTGCTACAACCTGCCTGCAACTGTGACCACGGACCACTGCTACAACCTGCCTGCAGCTGTGACCACGGACCCCTGCTACAACCTGCCTGCAGCTGTGACCACGCACCCCTGCTACAACCTGCCTGCAGCTGTGACCACGGACCCCTGCTACAACCTGCCTGCAGCTGTGACCACGGACCCCTGCTACAACCTGCCTGCAGCTGTGACCACGTACCACTGCTACAACCTGCCTGCATCTGTGACCACGGACCACTGCTACAACCTGCCTGCATCTGTGACCACGTACCACTGCTACAACCTGCCTGCAGCTGTGACCACGGACCCCTGCTACAACCTGCCTGCAGCTGTGACCACGGACCACTGCTACAACCTGCCTGCAGCTGTGACCACGGACCCCTGCTACAACCTGCCTGCAGCTGTGACCACGGACCACTGCTGCACCACTGACCTGCCAGGTCGTGTACTGGCAAACATTGAACAACAGTCTTCATTTTTACAGTTCCTTAATATTATGAAAAATCACAAAAGCACTTGAAATGTTACTATTTTTTCACAGTGTGTGTGTGTGTGTGTGTGTGTGTGTGTGTGTGTGTGTGTGTGTGTGTGTGTGTGTGTGTGTGTGTGTGTGTGTGTGTGTGTGTGTGTGTGTGTGTGTGTGTGTGTGTGTGTGTGTGTGTGTGTGTGTGTGTGTGTGTGTGTGTGTGTGTGTGTGTGTGTGTGTGTGTGTGTGTGTGTGTGTGTGTGTGTGTGTGTGTGTACTCACCTATTTGTACTCGCCTATTTGTGGTTGCAGGGGTCGAGTCACAGCTCCTGGCCCCGCCTCTTCGCTGATTGCTACTAGGTCCTCTCTCTCCCTGCCCCATGAGCTCTATCATACCTCGCCTTAAAACTATGTATGGTTCCTGCCTCCACCACATCACTTTCTAGGCTATTCCATGGCCTGACTACTCTATGACTGAAGGAATACTTCCTAACATCCCTTTGATTCATCTGAGTCTTCAACTTCCAATTGTGACCTCTTGTGTCTGTGTCCCATCTCTGGAACATCCCGTCTTTGTCCACCTCGTCTATTCCGCGCAGTATTTTATATGTCGTTATCATGTCTCCCCTGACCCTCCTGGCCTCCAGTGTCGTCAGGCCGATTTCCCTCAACCTTTCTTCATAGGACAATCCCCGTAGCTCTGGGACTAGTCTTGTTGCAAACCTTTGCACTTTCTCTAATTTCTTGACGTGCTTGACTAGGTGTGGATTCCAAACTGGTGCTGCATACTCCAGTATGGGCCTGACGTAGATGGTGTACAGAGTCTTAAACGAATCCTTACTGAGGTATCGGAACGCTATCCGTAGGTTTGCCAGGCGCCCGTATGCTGCAGCAGTTATCTGATTGATGTGCGCCTCAGGAGATATGCTCGGTGTTATACTCACCCCCAGATCTTTTTCCTTTAGTGAGGTTTGCAGTCTTTGGCCATCTAAACTATATTGTGTCTGCGGTCTTCTTTGCCCTTCCCCAATCTTTATGACTTTGCATTTGGCAGGGTTAAATTCTAGGAGCCAGTTGCTGGACCAGGCTTGTAGCTTGTCCAGATCTCTTTGTAGTCCTGCCTGATCCTCGTCCGATTCGATTCTTCTCATTAACTTCACATCGTCTGCAAACAAGGACACTTCTGAGTCTATCCCTTCCGTTATGTCGTTCACGTATACCAAGAACAGCACAGGTCCTAGGACTGACCCCTGTGGAACCCCGCTTGTCACAGGCGCCCACTCTGACACTTCGTCGCGTACCATGACTCGTTGTTTCCTCCCTGTCAGATATTCTCTGATCCATTGCAGTGCCTTTCCTGTTATGTGTGCCTGGTCCTCTAGCTTTTGCAGTAACCTCTTGTGAGGAACTGTGTCGAAAGCCTTCTTGCAGTCCAAAAATACGCAGTCGATCCACCCCTCTCTCTCTTGTCTTACTTCTGTCACCTTGTCATAAAACTCTAGTAGGTTTGTGACACAGGATTTTCCTTCCCTGAAACCGTGCTGGTTGTCAATTATACACTTGTTTCTTTCCAGGTGCCCCACCACTCTCCTCCTGATGATCTTCTCCATGACCTTGCATACTATACACGTTAGAGATACAGGTCTGTAGTTTAGTGCCTCATGTCTGTCTCCCTTTTTAAAAATTGGGACTACATTTGCCATTTTCCATACCTCAGGGAGTTGCCCAGTTTCAAATGATGTGTTGAAGATCTTTGTTAATGGCTCACACAATATCTCTGCTCCCTCTTTAAGGACCCATGGAGAGATGTTGTCTGGTCCCACCGCCTTTGAGGTGTCAAGTTCGCATAGCAGCTTCTTCACCTCCTCCTTGGTTATATGTACCTCATCCAGCACTTGCTGGTGTGCCCCCCTGTTCTGATTTCTTGGAGTCCTACTGGTTTCCACTGTAAATACCTCTTTAAATCTTGTGTTGAGCTCCTGACATACCTCTCGGTCGTTTCTTGTGAATTCCCCATCACCCTTCCTCAGTCTGATTACCTGGTCCTTGACTGTTGTTTTCCTCCTGATGTGGCTGTACAACAGCTTCGGGTCAGTCTTTACTTTTGATGCTATGTCATTTTCATATTGTCTCTGAGCCTCCCTTCTTATCTGTGCATATTCGTTTCTGGCTCTTCGGCTGATTTCTTTATTTTCCTGAGTTCTCTGTCTTCTGTACCTTTTCCATTCTCTATTACACCTAGTTTTTGCCTCCCTACACCTTTGGGTGAACCAAGGACTCGTTCTGTTCTTCCCATTATTTCTGTTTCCCTTGGGAACAAACCTCTCCTCTGCCTCCTTGCATTTTGTTGCTACATAGTCCATCATTTCTTGTACTGGTTTTCCTGTCAGTTCCCTCTCCCACTGAATGTCTTGAAGGAAGTTCCTCATGCCTGAGTAGTTCCCCCTTTTGTAGTTTGGTTTTTCCCAGCCTATTCCTGCTACTCTCTCCACTTGGAGCTCAACTATGTAGTCGAAGCACAGAACCACATGATCACTAGCTCCCAGGGGCCTTTCATACATGATACCCTCGATGTCCGAACTACTCATGGTGAATACAAGGTCCAACCTTGCTGGTTCATCCTCTCCTCTCTCTCTGGTAGTGTCTCTAACATGTTGATGCATGAGGTTCTCCAGTACCACATCCATCATCTTGGCTCTCCATGTTTCGGGACCCCCATGGGGCTCCAGGTTTTCCCAGTCAATCTCCTTGTGATTGAAATCACCCATAACTAGTAACTTTGCTCCCCCCATGTGTGCTCTCCTGGCCACCTCGGCTAGTGTGTTGATCATTGCTCTGTTGCTCTCATCGTATTCTTCTCTTGGCCTCCTGCAGTTCTGTGGTGGGTTGTACATTACTGCAATTATCACCTTATGTCCCTCAGATTGGATTGTTCCTACTAAGTAGTCCCTTTCGCCCATGACATCCATTCCTTCCATTTTCTCAAAACCCCACTGGTTTTTAATGAGCAGTGCAACTCCTCCTCCCCCTCTCCTCCCTCTGTCTTTCCTGAAGATTTGATATCCGGATGGAAAGATTGAATCTGTTATTATTCTGGTGAGTTTTGTTTCTGTGAGTGCTATTATGTCTGGGGATGTCTCTTTGATTCTTTCGTGCCACTCCTCATACTTGTTTGTTATTCCATCTGCATTTGTATACCACACCTTCAACTTCTTTTCTAAGACTGTGGTCTGGGAAGTATATTGGGGTTGGGGAAGTGGGAGACCTGGTAAGGAACTATGGGTTGTTGCTGTGGGGGTGAAGTTTGTAATGTAGTGGGTGGGGGCATTGGATGTGGCATGGGTGTTTTGATTTAGAGTGTTTGGTTGCACTGGGGTTGACCTGGTTGGGAGGCTTCTATAGAAAGTTGTGAGGGAGGCTGTATTAGATCTTCCTGGGTCTGGGATCTCCTGTCTGTCTTCTCCATCCCCTCTCTTTCCTCCTTTCGCCTTTGTACCATCTCTCTCAGTTTCTTCCTTTCTTCTTGTGTTCTGTCGCGGTCGAGATACACCCTCCTGTATGCCGTCATGTCCCTTAATCGTGCTTTCTCCTGCAGTATCCTGGTCCGAGTCGCTTCTGCCTTGAAGGTCACTCTCACTGGCCGGGTTCTTTTTTTTACAAACCCCCCTATTCTCCGAAAATTTTCCAGCTGGGTCATATCGTCTTCTCCTATTGCTTTCATGATGCTTTCAATTGCTTTTTTTTCCCCTTGTTTTCTTGCTTCATATGTTTCCCCTTCGACTTCCTGGAGCCCATACACAAAGACTGACCTCACCCTTTCATTCTCCCACTGCATATC
>NC_091299.1:44549141-44634141 GCF_038502225.1 Cherax quadricarinatus | reverse complement strand
TCCTCCTCCCCTGTCCCTCCTGTCCTCCAGTGTCTTAAAGTCAATTTCCCTCAACCTCTTCTCGTAGGACATGCCTTTTAGCTCCCCTTTGCACTTTCTCTAATTTTTTGACGTGTATGTGTGTACTCACCTAGTTGTACTCACCTATTTGAGGTTGCGGGGGTCGAGTCCGAGCTCCTGGCCCCGCCTCTTCACTGATCGCTACTAGGTCACTCTCCCTGAGCCGTGAGCTTTATCATACCTCTGCTTAAAGCTATGTATGGATCCTGCCTCCACTACATCGCTTCCCAAACTATTCCACTTACTGACTACTCTGTGGCTGAAGAAATACTTCCTAACATCCCTGTGATTCATCTGTGTCTTCAGCTTCCAACTGTGTCCCCTTGTTACTGTGTCCAATCTCTGGAACATCCTGTCTTTGTCCACCTTGTCAATTCCTCTCAGTATTTTGTATGTCGTTATCATGTCCCCCCTATCTCTCCTGTCCTCCAGTGTCGTCAGGTTGATTTCCCTTAACCTCTCCTCGTAGGACATACCTCTTAGCTCTGGGACTAGTCTTGCTGCAAACCTTTGCACTTTCTCTAGTTTCTTTACGTGCTTGGCTAGGTGTGGGTTCCAAACTGGTGCCGCATACTCCAAAATGGGCCTAACGTACACGGTGTACAGGGTCCTGAATGATTCCTTATTAAGATGTCGGAATGCTGTTCTGAGGTTTGCTAGGCGCCCATATGCTGCAGCAGTTATTTGGTTGATGTGCGCTTCAGGAGATGTGCCTGGTGTTATACTCACCCCAAGATCTTTTTCCTTGAGTGAGGTTTGTAGTCTCTGGCCCCCTAGACTGTACTCCGTCTGCGGCCTTCTTTGCCCTTCCCCAATCTTCATGACTTTGCACTTGGTGGGATTGAACTCCAGGAGCCAATTGCTGGACCAGGTCTGCAGCCTGTCCAGATCCCTTTGTAGTTCTGCCTGGTCTTCGATCGAGTGAATTCTTCTCATCAACTTCACGTCATCTGCGTGTGTGTGTGTGTGTGTGTGTGTGTGTGTGTGTACACACACACACACACACACACACACGTGGTGAATCCTGAGTGGGAATGTTGCTAGTAGAGGATAATGAGCAGGAATGTTTGAATGCAGTATGAGTGGGAATGATGGTTGGCATCAAAACTCATCTCTTTCCTCATTCAGTGCACAAAACAGAGACGAAACAAACAAACAAGGAAGCACCTGGCAGTATGGCAGGTGGGTGGGTAGCGATGGCAGCTGGTGCTTCGAAGATCTGTTTACCCCTGGCCAGGGAAGCCACCATGTCAGCGAGGCTTCCGTCTGCGTCATCGAACCTCAGAGGAAAGACGGGCGAGGGGCCGTGAAAGGCGCTGGAGGTGGAGCTAGAGAACCGCACCGCTGAGGTGATGCTTCTGGGATTGGGAAGTCTGCTGCTGCTGCTGCTGCTGCCTCCCCGTGGGAGGGGGTTAGGCCGAAGATTTACTGTTGGGGGTAGCGGACTGGTGGTTGGAGGCTCAGAGTCATCGTCAGCGAAGTAAGGCTCCGGCCCTGTTGGTATTTGGGTTCCGCGGGTCAAACGGTTCAAACTTTGGGTGGTGAGAGATCGCGGTGTTGAACCTGAGGTGTGCAGGGGCGTGCCTAAGGCGGGTAGTGAGGTGCGCACCTCTGGTGACCTGCTGGATGATGACTGAGCCTTCTGGTCTGGTGACCTGCTGGATGATGACTGAGCCTTCTGGTCTGGTGACCTGCTGGATGATGACTGAGCCTTCTGGTCTGGTGACCTGCTGGATGATGACTGAGCCTTCTGGTCTGGTGACCTGCTGGATGATGACTGAGCCTTCAGGATTAAGTTTATTTGATCTTTGACTTCAGAAGTGGATGCTCCCTTCTCCAGGATGCTGGACAGTTCCTGTCCGTAGCCAACAATCTTGTGGGTCTCAGTACGTATTCTGGGTCGTGCAGAGAAAAAAGAAAAAAAAAGTTACTTATTAAAACAATTATAATTGTAGTTTTAAGGGTTTAGCACTTTCTATAATAATAATAATAATAATAATAATAATAAGAATAAGAATAAGAATAAGAAGAAGAAGAAGAAGAAGAAGAAGAAGAAGAAGAAGAAGAAGAACAATAATTGTGATAAAAGGTGATATTCACTTTTTTTAATCACAATTGCCATCTCCCAGCATTTATTGGGTGACCCTAAAAAAAAAGAAAACACATTCACTATCATTCATTCAACTGCTGTCTTGCCAGAAGTGTGACACATCACAGTTCAAATTACCCTTCAAACTGCGGCATCACCACCTCCCCTCACCCCCCTTCTCCCTCAAGACTGCAAACACTGTACATCCCACCTCCAATATGTATATGTATATGTGCCATAAAGAACCATATAATGTATATGTGCCTTTAAGAACCATATAATGTATATGTGCCTTTAAGAACCATATAATGTATGAGTGCCTTTAAGAACCATATAATGTATATGTGCCTTTAAGAACCATATAATGTATATGTGCCTTTAAGAACCATATAATGTATATGTGCCTTTAAGAACCATATAATGTATATGTGCCTTTAAGAACCATATAATGTATGAGTGCCTTTAAGAACCTAATAATGTGTGAGTGCCTTTAAGTAACATATAATGCATGAGTGCCTTTAAGAACCATATAATGTGTGAGTGCCTTTAAGAACCATATAATGTATGAGTGCCTTTAAGAACCATATAATGTATGAGTGCCTTTAAGAACCATATAATGTGTGAGTGCCTTTAAGAACCATATAATGCATGAGTGCCTCTAAGAACCATATAATGTATATGTGCCATTAAGAACCATATAATGTATGAGTGTCTTTAAGAACCATATAATGTATGAGTGCCTTTAAGAACCATATAATGTATGAGTGCCTTTAAGAACCATATAATGTATGAGTGCCTTTAAGAACCATATAATGTGTGAGTGCCTTTAAGAACCATATAATGTGTGAGTGCCTTTAAGAACCACATAATGTGTGAGTGCCTTTAAGAACCATATAATGTATGAGTGCCTTTAAGAACCATATAATGTATATGTGCCTTTAAGAACCATATAATGTGTGAGTGCCTTTAAGAACCATATAATGTATGAGTGCCTTTAAGAACCATATAATGTATATGTGCCTTTAAGAACCATATAATGTGTGAGTGCCTTTAAGAACCATATACTGTATGAGTGCCTTTAAGAACCATATAATGTATATGTGCCTTTAAGAACCATATAATGTATGAGTGTCTTTAAGATCCATATAATGTATGAGTGCCTTTAAGAACCATATAATGTATGAGTGCCTTTAAGAACCATATAATGTATGAGTGCCTTTAAGAACCATATAATGTGTGAGTGCCTTTAAGAACCATATAATGTGTGAGTGCCTTTAAGAACCACATAATGTGTGAGTGCCTTTAAGAACCATATAATGTATAAGTGCCTTTAAGAACCATATAATGTATATGTGCCTTTAAGAACCATATAATGTGTGAGTGCCTTTAAGAACCATATAATGTATGAGTGCCTTTAAGAACCATATAATGTATATGTGCCTTTAAGAACCATATAATGTGTGAGTGCCTTTAAGAACCATATACTGTATGAGTGCCTTTAAGAACCATATAATGTATGAGTGCCTTTAAGAACCATATAATGTATGAGTGCCTTTAAGAACCATATAATGTATGAGTGCCTTTAAGAACCATATAATGTGTGAGTGCCTTTAAGAACCATATAATGTGTGAGTGCCTTTAAGAACCACATAATGTGTGAGTGCCTTTAAGAACCATATAATGTATGAGTGCCTTTAAGAACCATATAATGTATATGTGCCTTTAAGAACCATATAATGTGTGAGTGCCTTTAAGAACCATATAATGTATGAGTGCCTTTAAGAACCATATAATGTATGAGTGCCTTTAAGAACCATATAATGTGTGAGTGCCTTTAAGAACCATATAATGTATGAGTGCCTTTAAGAACCATATAATGTATGAGTGCCTTTAAGACCCATATAATGTGTGAGTGCCTTTAAGAACCATATAATGTATGAGTGCCTTTAAGAACCATATAATGTATGAGTGCCTTTAAGAACCATATAATGTATGAGTGCCTTTAAGAACCATATAATGTATGAGTGTCTTTAAGAACCATATAATGTATGAGTGCCTTTAAGAACCATATAATGTATGAGTGCCTTTAAGAACCATATAATGTATATGTGCCTTTAAGAACCATATAATGTATGTGTTTACCTGGAGTTTACCTGGAGAGGGTTTCGGGGGTCAACGCCCCAGCGGCCCGGTCTGAGACCAGGCCTCATGGTGGATCAGGGTTTGATCAACCAGGCTGTTACTGCTGGCCGCACGCAAGCTGACGTACGAACCACAGCCCGGTTGGTCAGTTACTGACTTTAGGTGTCTGTTCAGTGCCTTCTTGAAGACAGCCAGGGGTCTATTGGTAGTCCCCCTTATGTATGCTGGGAGGCAATTGAACAGTCTTGGGACCCGGACACTTACTGTGTTGTCTCTCAGTGTACTCGTGGCACCCCTGCTTTTCATCGGGGCAATGTTGCATCTCCTGCCGAGTCTTTTGGTTTCATATGGAGTGATTTTCGTGTGCAAGTTTGGTACCAATCCCTCCAGGACCTTCCACGTGTATATTATCATGTATCTCTCCCGACTGCGTTCGAGGGAATACAGATCAAGGACTTTCAACTGTTCCCAGTAGTTGAGGTGCATTATCGCACTTATGTGTGCCGTGAAAGTTCTTTGTACACTCTCAAGAACTGCAATTTCGCCAGCCTTGAAAGGGGCCATTAGTGTACAGCAGTATTCCAGCCTAGAGAGCACAGGCGATTTGAAGAGAATCATCATGGGTTTGGCGTCCCTAGTTTTGTGGTCTTTGAAGGCGAGATCCACAGACATTATCACTCCCAGGTCCTTCACATTACTTTTCCGCTCTATTGTATGGTTAGAATTTGTGGTATACCCTGACACATTTTTACTTTCTTCAAGTTTTCTATATCTGAGTAGTTGAAATTTCTCCTCGTTGAACTTCATGTTGTTTTGAGTGGCCCATTCGATTTGAGCGTCTTCGATGGAGGTCACTGCCATGGTGATCCGGGTGTCATCCTCAAAGGAAGACACGGAGCTATGGCTTACATCTCTGTCTATGTCAGAAATGAGGATGAGGAATAGAATGGGAGCGAGACTGTGCCTTGTGGAACAGAGCTTTATACCATGGCTGCCTGGGACTTTGCTCTGTTTACTATTACTCTTTGTGTTCTATTTGTCAGGAAGTTGTAGATCCATCTACCAACTTTTCCCGTTATTCCTTCATCCCGCATTTTGTGTGCTATTACTCCATGGTCATACTTGTCGAAAGCTTTTGCAAAGTCTGTGTATACTACATCTGGCATCCAGGACCTTGTCATATTGGTCCAGTAGTTGGGACAGGCAGGAGCGATCTGCTCTAAACCCTTGTTGCCCTGGGTTGTGTAACTGATGGGTATCTAGGTGGTTGGCTATCTTGCTTCTTAGAACCCTCTCAAAGATTTTTATGATATGGGATGTTAGTGGTATCGGTCTGTAGCTCTTTGCAATTGCTTTACTGCCACCCTTGCAGAGTGCGGCTATGTCTGTTGTTTGTAGTGTGTGTGGGATGACCCCAGTGTCCATGCTCCCTCTCCATAAAATGCTGAAGGCAGTTCTTGATGAAAACGGAATTCCACGAGTCTGGGCCTGGGGCAGAGTGAATGGGCATGTCATTAATTGCCTCTTCAAAATCTTGTGGAGTTATAATAATATCCAAGAGTTTTGGGATGACCAAATTTTGGGTTTCGTTCATAAACAATTCATTTGGATTGTCAACCTTTAGAGTGGGCAGTGGCTCGCTGAACACTGAGTCATATTGGGACTTTAGTATCTCACTCATTTCTTGGCTATCATCTGTGTATGTCCCATCCCGCCTAAGCAGGTGCCCAATACTGGATGTTGTATATTTGCAATTTCAATGACTAGTGCTTCCCTTCGTATTTCAGATATATTGACCCCACTCAGCAGTTCTGTGACTCTTCACCTTCGTCTGTATAGGGAACGTCTCTCTCTTTTTAGTTTACATCTTCTCTTTCTTTTTCTTAATGGAATGTGTCTTGAGCTGATATCAAGAACCACAGAATTTATTTTTTCAAGGCAGATGTTCGGATCCGTGTTGTTTAGGATACTTCCCAGCTTGTTTCATTTAGGACATGGTTTACTTGATCCCATTGTATGTTTTTGTTATTGAAATTGAATTTCGTGAAGAGACCTTCATGACTGCTCACATTTTGCTGGTCGGAAGCCCTGTGCGTACATGTATGTACCTCTGTTATGTTGTGATCTGAGTGAATTGTCTTTGATTGAGTTATATTACGTATCAGATCATCATTGTTAGTGAAGATGAGGTCCAGCATATTTTCTAGTCTTGTATTCTCTACTATTTGCTGGTTTAAGGTGAATTTGTTGCACAGATTTAATAGTTCGTGTGTGTGTGAATTTTCATCTGAGCTGCCTCCCGGGGTGATCTCTGCTAAAACATTGTTTGCTATATTCCTCCATTTTAGGTGTCTCAGGTTGAAATCTCCTAGTAGTAAGATGTTTGGGGCAGGAATTGGGAGTTTTTCCAGACAGTGGTCAATTTTCTCCAGCTGCTCCTGGAATTGCTGGTAAGTTGCATCTGGAGACTTGTATACTACCACAATGACAAGGTTTTGGTTTTTTATCTTTACCGCCAAGACTTCAACTACATCATTTGAAGTGTTTACTAGTTCTGTGCAAATGAATGACTCTGTACCTTCAAGAACCATATAATGTATGTGTGCTTTTAAGAACCATATATTGAATGTGTGCCTTAAAGAACCATATAATGTATGTGTGCCTTTAAGAACCATATGTGAGTGCCTTTAAGAACCATATAATGTATGTGTGCCTTTAAGAACCATATATTGTATGTGTGCCTTTAAGAACCATATAATGTATGTGTGCCTTTAAGAGCCATATGTGAGTGCCTTTAAGAACCATATAATGTATGTGTGCCTTTAAGAACCATATATTGTATGTGTGCATTAAAGAACCATATAATGTATGTGTGCCTTTAAGAACCATATGTGAGTGCCTTTAAGAACCATATAATGTATGTGTGCCTTTAAGAACCATATATTGTATGTGTGCCTTAAAGAACCATATAATGTATGTGTGCCTTTAAGAACCATATGTGAGTGCCTTTAAGAACCATAAATGTATGTGTGCCTTTAAGAACCATATAATGTATGTGTGCCTTTAAGAACCATATAATGTACGTGTGCCTTTAAGAACCATATAATGTATGTGTGCCTTTAAGAACCATATAAGGTATGTGTGCCTTTAAGAACCATATAATGTATGTGTGCCTTTAAGAACCATATAATGTATGTGTGCCTTTAAGAACCATATAATGTACGTGTGCCTTTAAGAACCATATAATGTATGTGTGCCTTTAAGAACCATATAATGTATGTGTACCTTTAAGAACCATATAATGTATGAGTGCCTTTAAGAACCATATAATGTATGTGTGCCTTTAAGAACCATATAATGTATGTGTGCCTTTAAGAACCATTAATGTATGTGTACCTTTAAGAACCATATAATGTATGAGTGCCTTTAAGGACCATAAATGTATGTGTGCCTTTAAGAACCATATAATGTACGTGTGCCTTTAAGAACCATAAATGTATGTGTGCCTTTAAGAGCCATATAATGTATGTGTGCCTTTAAGAACCATATAATGTATGTGTGCCTTTAAGAACCATATAATGTACGTGTGTCTTTAAGAACCATAAATGTATGTGTGCCTTTAAGAACCATATAATGTATGTGTGCCTTTAAGAACCATATAATGCATGTGTGCCTTTAAGAACCATAAATGTATGTGTGCCTTTAAGAACCATATAATGTATGTGTGCCTTTAAGAACCATATAATGTATGTGTGCCTTTAAGAACCATATAATATATGTGTGCCTTTAAGAACCATATAATGTATGTGTGCCTTTAAGAACCATAAATGTATGTGTGCCTTTAAGAACCATATAATGTATGTGTGCCTTTAAGAACCATATAATGTACGTGTGCCTTTAAGAACCATATAATGTATGTGTGCCTTTAAGAACCATATAATGTATGTGTGCCTTTAAGAACCATATAATGTATGTGTGCCTTTAAGAACCATATAATGTATGTGTGCCTTTAAGAACCATATAATGTATGTGTGCCTTTAAGAACCATATGTGAGTGCCTTTAAGAACCATAAATGTATGTGTGCCTTTAAGAACCATATAATGTATGTGTGCCTTTAAGAACCATATAATGTACGTGTGCCTTTAAGAACCATATAATGTATGTGTGCCTTTAAGAACCATATAATGTATGTGTGCCTTTAAGAACCATATAATGTATGTGTGCCTTTAAGAACCATATAATGTATGTGTGCCTTTAAGAACCATATAATGTACGTGTGCCTTTAAGAACCATATAATGTATGTGTGCCTTTAAGAACCATATAATGTATGTGTACCTTTAAGAACCATATAATGTATGAGTGCCTTTAAGAACCATATAATGTATGTGTGCCTTTAAGAACCATATAATGTACGTGTGCCTTTAAGAACCATATAATGTATGTGTGCCTTTAAGAACCATTAATGTATGTGTACCTTTAAGAACCATATAATGTATGAGTGCCTTTAAGAACCATAAATGTATGTGTGCCTTTAAGAACCATATAATGTACGTGTGCCTTTAAGAACCATAAATGTATGTGTGCCTTTAAGAGCCATATAATGTAAGTGTGCCTTTAAGAACCATATAACGTATGTGTGCCTTTAAGAACCATATAATGTACGTGTGCCTTTAAGAACCATAAATGTATGTGTGCCTTTAAGAACCATATAATGTATGTGTGTCTTTAAGAACCATATAATGTATGTGTGCCTTTAAGAACCATAAATGTATGTGTGCCTTTAAGAACCATATAATGTATGTGTGCCTTTAAGAACCATATAATGTATGTGTGCCTTTAAGAACCATATAATGTATGTGTGCCTTTAAGAACCATATAATGTATGTGTGCCTTTAAGAACCATAAATGTATGTGTGCCTTTAAGAACCATATAATGTATGTGTGCCTTTAAGAACCATATAATGTACGTGTGCCTTTAAGAACCATATAATGTATGTGTGCCTTTAAGAACCATATAATGTATGTGTGCCTTTAAGAACCATATAATGTATGTGTGCCTTTAAGAACCATATAATGTATGTGTGCCTTTAAGAACCATATAATGTATGTGTGCCTTTAAGAACCATATAATGTATGTGTGCCTTTAAGAACCATATAATGTACGTGCGCCTTTAAGAACCATATAATGTATGTGTGCCTTTAAGAACCATATAATGTATGTGTGCCTTTAAGAACCATATAATGTATGTGTGCCTTTAAGAACCATATAATGTACGTGTGCCTTTAAGAACCATATAATGTACGTGTGCCTTTAAGAACCATATAATGTATGTGAGCCTTTAAGAACCATATAATGTACGTGTGCCTTTAAGAACCATATAATGTATGTGTGCCTTTAAGAACCATATATAATGTACGTGTGCATTTAAGAACCATATAATTTTTCTTTAAGTATGTACTTTTAACTTAAATATATACCGACTTTTATTGAAGCAACGTTTCGCTCTGTGTAGAGCTTTAACAAGTCAATTATCAAGCTCTACACAGAGCTAAACATTGACACACTTCACATTGTGTATATACTGAGAGGTGTGTACCATAGGTGTGACCTGGTGTGTCAGTGACGTAGATGACCACGTGTAGGTCTTCACTACCACCATAGCTGTGACTTGGTGTGTCAGTGACGTAGATGACTACGTGTAAGTCTTCACTATCACCATAGCTGCGACCTGGTGTGTCAGTGACGTAGATGATCACTTGTAAGTCTTCGCTACCACCTTACCTGTGACCTGGTGTGTCAGGAAAATAAAAGTGACCACGTGCAGGTCGTCATTACCTTCTCACCAGTGACCTAATGTGTCAGTGACCAAGTACAGGTCGTCACTATCTTTTCACTTGTGACCCAGCATGCTGGTGAGGTAGACGACCATGTGTAGGTCGTCACTACCTACTCCCCTGTGACCCAGTGTGTCAGTGACCAGGTACGGGTCGTCACTATTTTCTCACCTGTGACCCAGCGTGTCGGTGACGTAGACGACCACGTGCAGGTCGTCATTAGCGTCAACAAAGCCGTACTGTCCACGAACACGTCCATCTCCTCCTTTCTCCTCGTGTCTGAAGAACCTAGCACCGGTCCTGCCTCCCCGTGTGTCGTACCCAAACTCGTAGCTGTCGTCACCCTGTGGAGAGACCGGTGGATACGTCAGCAGTGTGCTGCTACACTATTCTATGCAATGGTTACACAGTGGGAACAAAAGTTAGCTTTGTTCCAACTATCACATTGCATCACGCAGGATGGTGCTCGTAAAAGGTGCTGAATCTTTTGACTACCATCCACAGGATGGGTATGGGGTGCATAATAAACATATTAAACTAACTAAATGCGTCAGCCGGAGCTGGGAGACTTGTAGCAGTGTCAGCCTGAGCTGGGAGACTTGTAGCAGTGTCAGCCGGAGCTGGGAGACTTGTAGCAGTGTCAGCCGGAGCTGGGAGGCTTGTAACAGTGCCAGACTGAGCTGGGAGACTTGTAGCAGTGTCAGCCTGAGCTGGGAGATGTAACAGTGCCAGACTGAGTTGGGAGACTTGTAGCAGTGTCAGCCGGAGCTGGGAGACTTGTAGCAGTGTCTAACTGAGCTGGGAGACTTGTACCAGTGTCAGCCTGAGCTGGGAGACTTGTAGCAGTGTAAGCCTGAGCTGGGAAACTTGTAGCAGTGTCAGCTTGAGCTGGGAGACTTGTAGCAGCGTCAGCCTGAGCTGGGAGACATGTAGCAGCGTCAGCCCGAGCTGAGACACTTGTAGCAGCGTCAGCCTGAGCTGGGAGACTTGTAGCAGCGTCAGCCTGAGCTGGGAGACTTGTAGCAGCGTCAGCCTGAGCTGAGAGACTTGTAGCAGCGTCAGCCTGAGCTGGGAGACATGTAGCAGCGTCAGCCTGAGCTGGGAGACTTGTAGCAGCGTCAGCCTGAGCTGGGAGGCTTGTAACAGTGCCAGACTGAGCTGGGAGACTTGTAGCAGTGTCAGTCTGAGCTGGGAGACTTGTAGCAGTGTCAGCCTGAGCTGGGAGACTTGTAGCAGTGTCAGCCTGAGCTGGGAGACTTGTAACAGTGCCAGCATGAGCTGGGAGACTTGTAACAGTGCCAGCCAGAGCAGGGAGATTTGTAACAGTGCCACCCTGAGCTGGGAGACTTGTAACAGTGTCAGCTTGAGCTGAGAGACTTGTAGCAGTGTCAGCTTGAGCTGGAAGACTTGTAGCAGTGTCAGCTTGAGCTGGGAGACTTGTAGCAGCGTCAGCCTGAGCTGGGAGACTTGTAGCAGCGTCAGCCTGAGCTGAGAGACTAGGAGCAACGTCAGCCTGAGCTGGGAGACTTGTAGCAGCGTCAGCCTGAAATAGGACACTTACAGCAGCGTCAGCCTGAGCTGGGAGGCTTGTAACAGTGCCAGACTGAGCTGGGAGACTTGTAGCTGAGCAGGGAGATTTCTAGCAGTGTCAGCCTGAGCTGGGAGACTTGAGTGCCAGTATGAGGTGGGAGACTTGAGTGTCAGCTTGTAGCAGTGTCAGCTTGAGCTGGGAGACTTGTAGCAGTGAGCTGGGAGATTTGTAACAGTGTCAGCCTGAGCTGGGAGACTTGCAGCAGTGTGAGCAGTGCCAGCCTGAGATGGGAGATTTCTAGCAGTGTCAGCCTGAGCTGGGAGACTTGTAACAGTGCCAGTATGAGGTGGGAGACTTGTACTCAGCCTGAGCTAGACTTGCAGTAGTGTGTGAGCAGTAACTTGAGCTGGGAGACTTGTAACAGTGCCAGTATGAGGTGGGAGACTTGTAACAGTGTCAGCTTGAGCTGGGAGACTTCTAGCAGTGTCAGCTTGAGCTGGGAGACTTGTAGCAGTGTCAGCTTGAGCTGGGAGATTTGTAACAGTGTCAGCCTGAGCTGGGAGACTTGCAGCAGTGTCAGCCTGAGCTGGGAGACTTGTAGCAGTGCCAGCCTGAGATGGGAGACTTGTAGCAGTGTCAGCCTGAGCTGGGAGATTTGTAACAGTGCCAGTATGAGCTGGGAGACTTGTAACAGTGTCAGCTTGAGCTGGGAGACTTGTAGCAGTGTCAGCTTGAGCTGGGAGACTTGTAGCAGTGTCAGCCTGAGCTGGGAGACTTGCAGTAGTGTCAGCTTGAGCTGGGAGATTTGTAACAGTGTCAGCATGAGCTGGGAGACTTGTAACAGTGTCAGCCTGAGCTGGGAGACTTGCAGCAGTGTCAGACTGAGCTGGGAGACTTGTAGCAGTGTCAGCGTGAGATGGGAGACTTGTAGCAGTGTCAGCTTGAGCTGGGAGACTTGTATCAGTGTCAGCCTGAGCTGGGAGACTTGCAGCAGTGTCAGCCTGAGCTGGGAGACTTGTAGCAGTGTCAGCCTGAGATGGGGGACTTGTAGAAGTGTCAGCCTGAGCTGGGAGACTTGTAACAGTGTCAGCCTGAGCTGGGAGACTTCTAGCAGTGTCAGCCTGACCTAGGAGACTTGTAGCAGTGTCAGCCTGAGCTGGGAGACTTGTAACAGTGTCAGCCTGAACTGGGAGACTTGTAGCAGTGTCAGTATGAGCTGGGAGACTTATAGCAGTGTCAGCCTGAGCTCGGAGACTTGTAGCAGTGTCAGCCTGAGCTGGGAGACTTGTAGCAGTGTCAGCCTGACCTAGGAGACTTGTAGCAGCGTCAGCCTGAGCTGGGAGACTTGCAGCAGTGTCAGCCTGAGCTGGGAGACTTGTAGCAGTGTCAGCCAGAGCTGTGAGACTTGTAGCAGTGTCAGCCTGAGCTGGGAGACTTGCAGCAGTGTCAGCCTGAGCTGGGAGACTTGCAGCAGTGTCAGCCTGAGCTGGGAGACTTGTAGCAGTGTCAGCCTGAGCTAGGTGACTTGTAACAGTGTCAGCCTGAGCTAGAAGACTTGTAACAGTGCCAGCCTGAGCTGGGAGACTTGTAACAGTGCCAGCCTGAGCTGGGAGACTTGTAGCAGTGTCAGCCTGAGCTGGGAGACTTGTAGCAGTGTCAGCCTGAGCTGGGAGACTTGTAACAGTGTCAGTCTGAGCTGGGAGACTTGTAGCAGTGTCAATCTGAGCTGGGAGACTTGTAACAGTGCCAGCCTGAGCTGAGAGACTTGCAACAGTGTCAGCCTGAGCTGGGAGACTTGTAGCAGTGTCAGCCTGAGCTGGGAGACTTGTAACAGTGTCAGTCTGAGCTGGGAGACTTGTAGCAGTGTCAATCTGAGCTGGGAGACTTGTAACAGTGCCAGCTTGAGCTGAGAGACTTGCAGCAGTGTCAGCCTGAGCTGGGAGACTTGCAACAGCGTCAGCCTGAGCTGGGAGACTTGTTGCAGGGTCAGCCTGAGCTGGGAGATGTAACAGTGCCAGACTGAGTTGCGAGACTTGTAGCAGTGTCAGCCGGAGCTGGGAGACTTGTGGCAGTGTCTAACTGAGCTGGGAGACTTGTACCAGTGTCAGCGTGAGCTGGGAGACTTGTAGCAGTGTCAGCCTGAGCTAGGAGACTTGCAGCAGTGTCAGCCTGAGCTGGGAGACTTGTAGCAGTGTCAGCCTGAGATGGGAGACTTGTAGAAGTGTCAGACTGAGCTGGGAGACTTGTAACAGTGTCAGCCTGAGCTGGGAGACTTCTAGCAGTGTCAGCCTGACCTAGGAGACTTGTAGCAGTGTCAGCCTGAGCTGGGAGACTTGAGTGTCAGCCTGAACTGGGAGACTTGTAGCAGTGTCAGTATGAGCTGGGAGACTTATAGCAGTGTCAGCCTGAGCTCGGAGACTTGTAGCAGTGTCAGCCTGAGCTGGGAGACTTGTAGCAGTGTCAGCCTGACCTAGGAGACTTGTAGCAGCGTCAGCCTGAGCTGGGAGACTTGCAGCAGTGTCAGCCTGAGCTGGGAGACTTGTAGCAGTGTCAGCCAGAGCTGTGAGACTTGTAGCAGTGTCAGTCTGAGCTGGGAGACTTGCAGCAGTGTCAGCCTGAGCTGGGAGACTTGCAGAAGTGTCAGCCTGAGCTGGGAGACTTGTAGCAGTGTCAGCCTGAGCTAGGAGACTTGTAACAGTGTCAGCCTGAGCTGGAAGACTTGTAACAGTGCCAGCCTGAGCTGGGAGACTTGTAACAGTGCCAGCCTGAGCTGGGAGACTTGTAGCAGTGTCAGCCTGAGCTGGGAGACTTGTAGCAGTGTCAGCCTGAGCTGGGAGACTTGCAGTAGTGTCAGCTTGAGCTGGGAGATTTGTAACAGTGTCAGCATGAGCTGGGAGACTTGTAACAGTGTCAGCCTGAGCTGGGAGACTTGCAGCAGTGTCAGACTGAGCTGGGAGACTTGTAGCAGTGTCAGCGTGAGATGGGAGACTTGTAGCAGTGTCAGCTTGAGCTGGGAGACTTGTATCAGTGTCAGCCTGAGCTGGGAGACTTGCAGCAGTGTCAGCCTGAGCTGGGAGACTTGTAGCAGTGTCAGCCTGAGATGGGGGACTTGTAGAAGTGTCAGCCTGAGCTGGGAGACTTGTAACAGTGTCAGCCTGAGCTGGGAGACTTCTAGCAGTGTCAGCCTGACCTAGGAGACTTGTAGCAGTGTCAGCCTGAGCTGGGAGACTTGTAACAGTGTCAGCCTGAACTGGGAGACTTGTAGCAGTGTCAGTATGAGCTGGGAGACTTATAGCAGTGTCAGCCTGAGCTCGGAGACTTGTAGCAGTGTCAGCCTGAGCTGGGAGACTTGTAGCAGTGTCAGCCTGACCTAGGAGACTTGTAGCAGCGTCAGCCTGAGCTGGGAGACTTGCAGCAGTGTCAGCCTGAGCTGGGAGACTTGTAGCAGTGTCAGCCAGAGCTGTGAGACTTGTAGCAGTGTCAGTCTGAGCTGGGAGACTTGCAGCAGTGTCAGCCTGAGCTGGGAGACTTGCAGCAGTGTCAGCCTGAGCTGGGAGACTTGTAGCAGTGTCAGCCTGAGCTAGGTGACTTGTAACAGTGTCAGCCTGAGCTAGAAGACTTGTAACAGTGCCAGCCTGAGCTGGGAGACTTGTAACAGTGCCAGCCTGAGCTGGGAGACTTGTAGCAGTGTCAGCCTGAGCTGGGAGACTTGTAGCAGTGTCAGCCTGAGCTGGGAGACTTGTAACAGTGTCAGTCTGAGCTGGGAGACTTGTAGCAGTGTCAATCTGAGCTGGGAGACTTGTAACAGTGCCAGCCTGAGCTGAGAGACTTGCAACAGTGTCAGCCTGAGCTGGGAGACTTGTAGCAGTGTCAGCCTGAGCTGGGAGACTTGTAACAGTGTCAGTCTGAGCTGGGAGACTTGTAGCAGTGTCAATCTGAGCTGGGAGACTTGTAACAGTGCCAGCTTGAGCTGAGAGACTTGCAGCAGTGTCAGCCTGAGCTGGGAGACTTGCAACAGCGTCAGCCTGAGCTGGGAGACTTGTTGCAGGGTCAGCCTGAGCTGGGAGATGTAACAGTGCCAGACTGAGTTGCGAGACTTGTAGCAGTGTCAGCCGGAGCTGGGAGACTTGTGGCAGTGTCTAACTGAGCTGGGAGACTTGTACCAGTGTCAGCGTGAGCTGGGAGACTTGTAGCAGTGTCAGCCTGAGCTAGGAGACTTGCAGCAGTGTCAGCCTGAGCTGGGAGACTTGTAGCAGTGTCAGCCTGAGATGGGAGACTTGTAGAAGTGTCAGACTGAGCTGGGAGACTTGTAACAGTGTCAGCCTGAGCTGGGAGACTTCTAGCAGTGTCAGCCTGACCTAGGAGACTTGTAGCAGTGTCAGCCTGAGCTGGGAGACTTGTAACAGTGTCAGCCTGAACTGGGAGACTTGTAGCAGTGTCAGTATGAGCTGGGAGACTTATAGCAGTGTCAGCCTGAGCTCGGAGACTTGTAGCAGTGTCAGCCTGAGCTGGGAGACTTATAGCAGTGTCAGCCTGACCTAGGAGACTTGTAGCAGCGTCAGCCTGAGCTGGGAGACTTGCAGCAGTGTCAGCCTGAGCTGGGAGACTTGTAGCAGTGTCAGCCAGAGCTGTGAGACTTGTAGCAGTGTCAGTCTGAGCTGGGAGACTTGCAGCAGTGTCAGCCTGAGCTGGGAGACTTGCAGAAGTGTCAGCCTGAGCTGGGAGACTTGTAGCAGTGTCAGCCTGAGCTAGGAGACTTGTAACAGTGTCAGCCTGAGCTGGAAGACTTGTAACAGTGCCAGCCTGAGCTGGGAGACTTGTAACAGTGCCAGCCTGAGCTGGGAGACTTGTAGCAGTGTCAGCCTGAGCTGGGAGACTTGTAGCAGTGTCAGCCTGAGCTGGGAAACTTGTAACAGTGTCAGTCTGAGCTGGGAGACTTGTAGCAGTGTCAATCTGAGCTGGGAGACTTGTAACAGTGCCAGCCTGAGCTGAGAGACTTGCAACAGTGTCAGCCTGAGCTGGGAGACTTGTAGCAGTGTCAGCCTGAGCTGGGAGACTTGTAACAGTGTCAGTCTGAGCTGGGATACTTGTAGCAGTGTCAATCTGAGCTGGGAGACTTGTAACAGTGCCAGCCTGAGCTGAGAGACTTGCAGCAGTGTCAGCCTGAGCTGGGAGACTTGCAACAGCGTCAGCCTGAGCTGGGAGACTTGTTGCAGGGTCAGCCTGAGCTGGGAGATGTAACAGTGCCAGACTGAGTTGCGAGACTTGTAGCAGTGTCAGCCGGAGCTGGGAGACTTGTAGCAGTGTCTAACTGAGCTGGGAGACTTGCAGCAGTGTCAGACTGAGCTGGGAGACTTGTAGCAGTGTCAGCGTGAGATGGGAGACTTGTAGCAGTGTCAGCTTGAGCTGGGAGACTTGTATCAGTGTCAGCCTGAGCTGGGAGACTTGCAGCAGTGTCAGCCTGAGCTGGGAGACTTGTAGCAGTGTCAGCCTGAGATGGGAGACTTGTAGAAGTGTCAGCCTGAGCTGGGAGACTTGTAACAGTGTCAGCCTGAGCTGGGAGACTTCTAGCAGTGTCAGTCTGACCTAGGAGACTTGTAGCAGTGTCAGCCTGAGCTGGGAGACTTGTAACAGTGTCAGCCTGAACTGGGAGACTTGTAGCAGTGTCAGTATGAGCTGGGAGACTTATAGCAGTGTCAGCCTGAGCTCGGAGACTTGTAGCAGTGTCAGCCTGAGCTGGGAGACTTGTAGCAGTGTCAGCCTGACCTAGGAGACTTGTAGCAGCGTCAGCCTGAGCTGGGAGACTTGCAGCAGTGTCAGCCTGAGCTGGGAGACTTGTAGCAGTGTCAGCCAGAGCTGTGAGACTTGTAGCAGTGTCAGTCTGAGCTGGGAGACTTGAAGCAGTGTCAGCCTGAGCTGGGAGACTTGCAGCAGTGTCAGCCTGAGCTGGGAGACTTGTAGCAGTGTCAGCCTGAGCTAGGAGACTTGTAACAGTGTCAGCCTGAGTTGGAAGACTTGTAACAGTGCCAGCCTGAGCTGGGAGACTTGTAACAGTGCCAGCCTGAGCTGGGAGACTTGTAGCAGTGTCAGCCTGAGCTGGGAGACTTGTAGCAGTGTCAGCCTGAGCTGGGAGACTTGTAACAGTGTCAGCCTGAGCTGGGAGACTTGTAGCAGTGTCAATCTGAGCTGGGAGACTTGTAACAGTGCCAGCCTGAGCTGAGAGACTTGCAACAGTGTCAGCCTGAGCTGGGAGACTTGTAGCAGTGTCAGCCTGAGCTGGGAGACTTGTAACAGTGTCAGTCTGAGCTGGGAGACTTGTAGCAGTGTCAATCTGAGCTGGGAGACTTGTAACAGTGCCAGCCTGAGCTGAGAGACTTGCAGCAGTGTCAGCCTGAGCTGGGAGACTTGCAACAGCATCAGCCTGAGCTGGGAGACTTGTTGCAGGGTCAGCCTGAGCTGGGAGATGTAACAGTGCCAGACTGAGTTGCGAGACTTGTAGCAGTGTCAGCCGGAGCTGGGAGACTTGTTGCAGTGTCTAACTGAGCTGGGAGACTTGTACCAGTGTCAGCGTGAGCTGGGAGACTTGTAGCAGTGTCGGCCTGAGCTGGGGGACTTGTAGCAGTGTCAGCCTGAGTTGGGAGACCTGTAGCAGTGTCAGCCTGAGCTGGGAGACTTGTAACAGTGTCAGCCTGAGCTGGGAGACTTGTAGCAATGTCAGCCTGAGCTGGGAGACTTGTAGCAGTGTCAGCTTGAGCTGGGAGACTTGTAGTAGCGTCAGCCTGAGCTGGGAGACATGTAGCAGCGTCAGCCTGAGCTGAGATACTTGTAGCAGCGTCAGCCTGTGCTGGGAGACTTGTAGCAGCGTCAGCCTGAGCTGGGAGACTTGTAGCAGCGTCAGCCTCAGCTGAGAGACTTCTAGCAGTGTCAGCTTGAGGTGGGAGACTTGTAGCAGTGTCAGCTTGAGCTGGGAGATTTGTAATATGAGCTGGGAGACTTGTAACAGTGTCAGCCTGAGCTGGGAGACTTGCAGCAGTGTCAGCCTGAGCTGGGAGACTTGTAGCAGTGCCAGCCTGAGATGGGAGACTTGTAGCAGTGTCAGCCTGAGCTGGGAGATTTGTAACAGTGCCAGTATGAGCTGGGAGACTTGTAACAGTGTCAGCTTGAGCTGGGAGACTTGTAGCAGTGTCAGCTTGAGCTGGGAGACTTGTAGCAGTGTCAGCCTGAGCTGGGAGACTTGCAGTAGTGTCAGCTTGAGCTGGGAGATTTGTAACAGTGTCAGCATGAGCTGGGAGACTTGTAACAGTGTCAGCCTGAGCTGGGAGACTTGCAGCAGTGTCAGACTGAGCTGGGAGACTTGTAGCAGTGTCAGCGTGAGATGGGAGACTTGTAGCAGTGTCAGCTTGAGCTGGGAGACTTGTATCAGTGTCAGCCTGAGCTGGGAGACTTGCAGCAGTGTCAGCCTGAGCTGGGAGACTTGTAGCAGTGTCAGCCTGAGATGGGGGACTTGTAGAAGTGTCAGCCTGAGCTGGGAGACTTGTAACAGTGTCAGCCTGAGCTGGGAGACTTCTAGCAGTGTCAGCCTGACCTAGGAGACTTGTAGCAGTGTCAGCCTGAGCTGGGAGACTTGTAACAGTGTCAGCCTGAACTGGGAGACTTGTAGCAGTGTCAGTATGAGCTGGGAGACTTATAGCAGTGTCAGCCTGAGCTCGGAGACTTGTAGCAGTGTCAGCCTGAGCTGGGAGACTTGTAGCAGTGTCAGCCTGACCTAGGAGACTTGTAGCAGCGTCAGCCTGAGCTGGGAGACTTGCAGCAGTGTCAGCCTGAGCTGGGAGACTTGTAGCAGTGTCAGCCAGAGCTGTGAGACTTGTAGCAGTGTCAGCCTGAGCTGGGAGACTTGCAGCAGTGTCAGCCTGAGCTGGGAGACTTGCAGCAGTGTCAGCCTGAGCTGGGAGACTTGTAGCAGTGTCAGCCTGAGCTAGGTGACTTGTAACAGTGTCAGCCTGAGCTAGAAGACTTGTAACAGTGCCAGCCTGAGCTGGGAGACTTGTAACAGTGCCAGCCTGAGCTGGGAGACTTGTAGCAGTGTCAGCCTGAGCTGGGAGACTTGTAGCAGTGTCAGCCTGAGCTGGGAGACTTGTAACAGTGTCAGTCTGAGCTGGGAGACTTGTAGCAGTGTCAATCTGAGCTGGGAGACTTGTAACAGTGCCAGCCTGAGCTGAGAGACTTGCAACAGTGTCAGCCTGAGCTGGGAGACTTGTAGCAGTGTCAGCCTGAGCTGGGAGACTTGTAACAGTGTCAGTCTGAGCTGGGAGACTTGTAGCAGTGTCAATCTGAGCTGGGAGACTTGTAACAGTGCCAGCTTGAGCTGAGAGACTTGCAGCAGTGTCAGCCTGAGCTGGGAGACTTGCAACAGCGTCAGCCTGAGCTGGGAGACTTGTTGCAGGGTCAGCCTGAGCTGGGAGATGTAACAGTGCCAGACTGAGTTGCGAGACTTGTAGCAGTGTCAGCCGGAGCTGGGAGACTTGTGGCAGTGTCTAACTGAGCTGGGAGACTTGTACCAGTGTCAGCGTGAGCTGGGAGACTTGTAGCAGTGTCAGCCTGAGCTAGGAGACTTGCAGCAGTGTCAGCCTGAGCTGGGAGACTTGTAGCAGTGTCAGCCTGAGATGGGAGACTTGTAGAAGTGTCAGACTGAGCTGGGAGACTTGTAACAGTGTCAGCCTGAGCTGGGAGACTTCTAGCAGTGTCAGCCTGACCTAGGAGACTTGTAGCAGTGTCAGCCTGAGCTGGGAGACTTGTAACAGTGTCAGCCTGAACTGGGAGACTTGTAGCAGTGTCAGTATGAGCTGGGAGACTTATAGCAGTGTCAGCCTGAGCTCGGAGACTTGTAGCAGTGTCAGCCTGAGCTGGGAGACTTGTAGCAGTGTCAGCCTGACCTAGGAGACTTGTAGCAGCGTCAGCCTGAGCTGGGAGACTTGCAGCAGTGTCAGCCTGAGCTGGGAGACTTGTAGCAGTGTCAGCCAGAGCTGTGAGACTTGTAGCAGTGTCAGTCTGAGCTGGGAGACTTGCAGCAGTGTCAGCCTGAGCTGGGAGACTTGCAGAAGTGTCAGCCTGAGCTGGGAGACTTGTAGCAGTGTCAGCCTGAGCTAGGAGACTTGTAACAGTGTCAGCCTGAGCTGGAAGACTTGTAACAGTGCCAGCCTGAGCTGGGAGACTTGTAACAGTGCCAGCCTGAGCTGGGAGACTTGTAGCAGTGTCAGCCTGAGCTGGGAGACTTGTAGCAGTGTCAGCCTGAGCTGGGAGACTTGCAGTAGTGTCAGCTTGAGCTGGGAGATTTGTAACAGTGTCAGCATGAGCTGGGAGACTTGTAACAGTGTCAGCCTGAGCTGGGAGACTTGCAGCAGTGTCAGACTGAGCTGGGAGACTTGTAGCAGTGTCAGCGTGAGATGGGAGACTTGTAGCAGTGTCAGCTTGAGCTGGGAGACTTGTATCAGTGTCAGCCTGAGCTGGGAGACTTGCAGCAGTGTCAGCCTGAGCTGGGAGACTTGTAGCAGTGTCAGCCTGAGATGGGGGACTTGTAGAAGTGTCAGCCTGAGCTGGGAGACTTGTAACAGTGTCAGCCTGAGCTGGGAGACTTCTAGCAGTGTCAGCCTGACCTAGGAGACTTGTAGCAGTGTCAGCCTGAGCTGGGAGACTTGTAACAGTGTCAGCCTGAACTGGGAGACTTGTAGCAGTGTCAGTATGAGCTGGGAGACTTATAGCAGTGTCAGCCTGAGCTCGGAGACTTGTAGCAGTGTCAGCCTGAGCTGGGAGACTTGTAGCAGTGTCAGCCTGACCTAGGAGACTTGTAGCAGCGTCAGCCTGAGCTGGGAGACTTGCAGCAGTGTCAGCCTGAGCTGGGAGACTTGTAGCAGTGTCAGCCAGAGCTGTGAGACTTGTAGCAGTGTCAGTCTGAGCTGGGAGACTTGCAGCAGTGTCAGCCTGAGCTGGGAGACTTGCAGCAGTGTCAGCCTGAGCTGGGAGACTTGTAGCAGTGTCAGCCTGAGCTAGGTGACTTGTAACAGTGTCAGCCTGAGCTAGAAGACTTGTAACAGTGCCAGCCTGAGCTGGGAGACTTGTAACAGTGCCAGCCTGAGCTGGGAGACTTGTAGCAGTGTCAGCCTGAGCTGGGAGACTTGTAGCAGTGTCAGCCTGAGCTGGGAGACTTGTAACAGTGTCAGTCTGAGCTGGGAGACTTGTAGCAGTGTCAATCTGAGCTGGGAGACTTGTAACAGTGCCAGCCTGAGCTGAGAGACTTGCAACAGTGTCAGCCTGAGCTGGGAGACTTGTAGCAGTGTCAGCCTGAGCTGGGAGACTTGTAACAGTGTCAGTCTGAGCTGGGAGACTTGTAGCAGTGTCAATCTGAGCTGGGAGACTTGTAACAGTGCCAGCTTGAGCTGAGAGACTTGCAGCAGTGTCAGCCTGAGCTGGGAGACTTGCAACAGCGTCAGCCTGAGCTGGGAGACTTGTTGCAGGGTCAGCCTGAGCTGGGAGATGTAACAGTGCCAGACTGAGTTGCGAGACTTGTAGCAGTGTCAGCCGGAGCTGGGAGACTTGTGGCAGTGTCTAACTGAGCTGGGAGACTTGTACCAGTGTCAGCGTGAGCTGGGAGACTTGTAGCAGTGTCAGCCTGAGCTAGGAGACTTGCAGCAGTGTCAGCCTGAGCTGGGAGACTTGTAGCAGTGTCAGCCTGAGATGGGAGACTTGTAGAAGTGTCAGACTGAGCTGGGAGACTTGTAACAGTGTCAGCCTGAGCTGGGAGACTTCTAGCAGTGTCAGCCTGACCTAGGAGACTTGTAGCAGTGTCAGCCTGAGCTGGGAGACTTGTAACAGTGTCAGCCTGAACTGGGAGACTTGTAGCAGTGTCAGTATGAGCTGGGAGACTTATAGCAGTGTCAGCCTGAGCTCGGAGACTTGTAGCAGTGTCAGCCTGAGCTGGGAGACTTATAGCAGTGTCAGCCTGACCTAGGAGACTTGTAGCAGCGTCAGCCTGAGCTGGGAGACTTGCAGCAGTGTCAGCCTGAGCTGGGAGACTTGTAGCAGTGTCAGCCAGAGCTGTGAGACTTGTAGCAGTGTCAGTCTGAGCTGGGAGACTTGCAGCAGTGTCAGCCTGAGCTGGGAGACTTGCAGAAGTGTCAGCCTGAGCTGGGAGACTTGTAGCAGTGTCAGCCTGAGCTAGGAGACTTGTAACAGTGTCAGCCTGAGCTGGAAGACTTGTAACAGTGCCAGCCTGAGCTGGGAGACTTGTAACAGTGCCAGCCTGAGCTGGGAGACTTGTAGCAGTGTCAGCCTGAGCTGGGAGACTTGTAGCAGTGTCAGCCTGAGCTGGGAAACTTGTAACAGTGTCAGTCTGAGCTGGGAGACTTGTAGCAGTGTCAATCTGAGCTGGGAGACTTGTAACAGTGCCAGCCTGAGCTGAGAGACTTGCAACAGTGTCAGCCTGAGCTGGGAGACTTGTAGCAGTGTCAGCCTGAGCTGGGAGACTTGTAACAGTGTCAGTCTGAGCTGGGATACTTGTAGCAGTGTCAATCTGAGCTGGGAGACTTGTAACAGTGCCAGCCTGAGCTGAGAGACTTGCAGCAGTGTCAGCCTGAGCTGGGAGACTTGCAACAGCGTCAGCCTGAGCTGGGAGACTTGTTGCAGGGTCAGCCTGAGCTGGGAGATGTAACAGTGCCAGACTGAGTTGCGAGACTTGTAGCAGTGTCAGCCGGAGCTGGGAGACTTGTAGCAGTGTCTAACTGAGCTGGGAGACTTGCAGCAGTGTCAGACTGAGCTGGGAGACTTGTAGCAGTGTCAGCGTGAGATGGGAGACTTGTAGCAGTGTCAGCTTGAGCTGGGAGACTTGTATCAGTGTCAGCCTGAGCTGGGAGACTTGCAGCAGTGTCAGCCTGAGCTGGGAGACTTGTAGCAGTGTCAGCCTGAGATGGGAGACTTGTAGAAGTGTCAGCCTGAGCTGGGAGACTTGTAACAGTGTCAGCCTGAGCTGGGAGACTTCTAGCAGTGTCAGTCTGACCTAGGAGACTTGTAGCAGTGTCAGCCTGAGCTGGGAGACTTGTAACAGTGTCAGCCTGAACTGGGAGACTTGTAGCAGTGTCAGTATGAGCTGGGAGACTTATAGCAGTGTCAGCCTGAGCTCGGAGACTTGTAGCAGTGTCAGCCTGAGCTGGGAGACTTGTAGCAGTGTCAGCCTGACCTAGGAGACTTGTAGCAGCGTCAGCCTGAGCTGGGAGACTTGCAGCAGTGTCAGCCTGAGCTGGGAGACTTGTAGCAGTGTCAGCCAGAGCTGTGAGACTTGTAGCAGTGTCAGTCTGAGCTGGGAGACTTGAAGCAGTGTCAGCCTGAGCTGGGAGACTTGCAGCAGTGTCAGCCTGAGCTGGGAGACTTGTAGCAGTGTCAGCCTGAGCTAGGAGACTTGTAACAGTGTCAGCCTGAGTTGGAAGACTTGTAACAGTGCCAGCCTGAGCTGGGAGACTTGTAACAGTGCCAGCCTGAGCTGGGAGACTTGTAGCAGTGTCAGCCTGAGCTGGGAGACTTGTAGCAGTGTCAGCCTGAGCTGGGAGACTTGTAACAGTGTCAGCCTGAGCTGGGAGACTTGTAGCAGTGTCAATCTGAGCTGGGAGACTTGTAACAGTGCCAGCCTGAGCTGAGAGACTTGCAACAGTGTCAGCCTGAGCTGGGAGACTTGTAGCAGTGTCAGCCTGAGCTGGGAGACTTGTAACAGTGTCAGTCTGAGCTGGGAGACTTGTAGCAGTGTCAATCTGAGCTGGGAGACTTGTAACAGTGCCAGCCTGAGCTGAGAGACTTGCAGCAGTGTCAGCCTGAGCTGGGAGACTTGCAACAGCATCAGCCTGAGCTGGGAGACTTGTTGCAGGGTCAGCCTGAGCTGGGAGATGTAACAGTGCCAGACTGAGTTGCGAGACTTGTAGCAGTGTCAGCCGGAGCTGGGAGACTTGTTGCAGTGTCTAACTGAGCTGGGAGACTTGTACCAGTGTCAGCGTGAGCTGGGAGACTTGTAGCAGTGTCGGCCTGAGCTGGGGGACTTGTAGCAGTGTCAGCCTGAGTTGGGAGACCTGTAGCAGTGTCAGCCTGAGCTGGGAGACTTGTAACAGTGTCAGCCTGAGCTGGGAGACTTGTAGCAATGTCAGCCTGAGCTGGGAGACTTGTAGCAGTGTCAGCTTGAGCTGGGAGACTTGTAGTAGCGTCAGCCTGAGCTGGGAGACATGTAGCAGCGTCAGCCTGAGCTGAGATACTTGTAGCAGCGTCAGCCTGTGCTGGGAGACTTGTAGCAGCGTCAGCCTGAGCTGGGAGACTTGTAGCAGCGTCAGCCTCAGCTGAGAGACTTCTAGCAGTGTCAGCTTGAGGTGGGAGACTTGTAGCAGTGTCAGCTTGAGCTGGGAGATTTGTAATATGAGCTGGGAGACTTGTAACAGTGTCAGCCTGAGCTGGGAGACTTGCAGCAGTGTCAGCCTGAGCTGGGAGACTTGTAGCAGTGCCAGCCTGAGATGGGAGACTTGTAGCAGTGTCAGCCTGAGCTGGGAGATTTGTAACAGTGCCAGTATGAGCTGGAAGACTTGTAACAGTGTCAGCTTGAGCTGGGAGACTTGTAGCAGTGTCAGCTTGAGCTGGGAGACTTCTAGCAGTGTCAGCTTGAGCTGGGAGACTTGTAGCAGTGTCAGCTTGAGCAGGGAGATTTGTAATATGAGCTGGGAGACTTGTAACAGTGTCAGCCTGAGCTGGGAGACTTGCAGCAGTGTCAGCCTGAGCTGGGAGACTTGTAGCAGTGCCAGCCTGAGCTGGGAGACTTGTAGCAGTGTCAGCCTGAGCTGGGAGACTTGTAACAGTGTCAGTCTGAGCTGGGAGACTTGTAGCAGTGTCAATCTGAGCTGGGAGACTTGTAACAGTGCCAGCCTGAGCTGAGAGACTTGCAGCAGTGTCAGCCTGAGCTGGGAGACTTGCAACAGCGTCAGCCTGAGCTGGGAGACTTGTTGCAGGGTCAGCCTGAGCTGGGAAATGTAACAGTGCCAGACTGAGTTGCGAGACTTGTAGCAGTGTCAGCCGGAGCTGGGAGACTTGTAGCAGTGTCTAACTGAGCTGGGAGACTTGCAGCAGTGTCAGACTGAGCTGGGAGACTTGTAGCAGTGTCAGCGTGAGATGGGAGACTTGTAGCAGTGCCAGCTTGAGCTGGGAGACTTGTATCAGTGTCAGCCTGAGCTGGGAGACTTGCAGCAGTGTCAGCCTGAGCTGGGAGACTTGTAGCAGTGTTAGCCTGAGATGGGAGACTTGTAGAAGTGTCAGCCTGAGCTGGGAGACTTGTAACAGTGTCAGCCTGAGCTGGGAGACTTCTAGCAGTGTCAGTCTGACCTAGGAGACTTGTAGCAGTGTCAGCCTGAGCTGGGAGACTTGTAACAGTGTCAGCCTGAACTGGGAGACTTGTAGCAGTGTCAGTATGAGCTGGGAGACTTATAGCAGTGTCAGCCTGAGCTCGGAGACTTGTAGCAGTGTCAGCCTGAGCTGGGAGACTTGTAGCAATGTCAGCCTGACCTAGGAGACTTGTAGCAGCGTCAGCCTGAGCTGGGAGACTTGCAGCAGTGTCAGCCTGAGCTGGGAGACTTGTAGCAGTGTCAGCCAGAGCTGTGAGACTTGTAGCAGTGTCAGTCTGAGCTGGGAGACTTGAAGCAGTGTCAGCCTGAGCTGGGAGACTTGCAGCAGTGTCAGCCTGAGCTGGGAGACTTGTAGCAGTGTCAGCCAGAGCTGTGAGACTTGTAGCAGTGTCAGTCTGAGCTGGGAGACTTGAAGCAGTGTCAGCCTGAGCTGGGAGACTTGTAGCAGTGTCAGCCTGAGCTAGGAGACTTGTAACAGTGTCAGCCTGAGCTGGAAGACTTGTAACAGTGCCAGCCTGAGCTGGGAGACTTGTAACAGTGCCAGCCTGAGCTGGGAGACTTGTAGCAGTGTCAGCCTGAGCTGGGAGACTTGTAGCAGTGTCAGCCTGAGCTGGGAGACTTGTAACAGTGTCAGTCTGAGCTGGGAGACTTGTAGCAGTGTCAATCTGAGCTGGGAGACTTGTAACAGTGCCAGCCTGAGCTGAGAGACTTGCAACAGTGTCAGCCTGAGCTGGGAGACTTGTAGCAGTGTCAGCCTGAGCTGGGAGACTTGTAACAGTGTCAGTCTGAGCTGGGAGACTTGTAGCAGTGTCAATCTGAGCTGGGAGACTTGTAACAGTGCCAGCCTGAGCTGAGAGACTTGCAGCAGTGTCAGCCTGAGCTGGGAGACTTGCAACAGCATCAGCCTGAGCTGGGAGACTTGTTGCAGGGTCAGCCTGAGCTGGGAGATGTAACAGTGCCAGACTGAGTTGCGAGACTTGTAGCAGTGTCAGCCGGAGCTGGGAGACTTGTAGCAGTGTCTAACTGAGCTGGGAGACTTGTACCAGTGTCAGCGTGAGCTGGGAGACTTGTAGCAGTGTCAGCCTGAGCTGGGGGACTTGTAGCAGTGTCAGCCTGAGTTGGGAGACCTGTAGCAGTGTCAGCCTGAGCTGGGAGACTTGTAACAGTGTCAGCCTGAGCTGGGAGACTTGTAGCAATGTCAGCCTGAGCTGGGAGACTTGTAGCAGTGTCAGCTTGACCTGGGAGACTTGTAGTAGCGTCAGCCTGAGCTGGGAGACATGTAGCAGCGTCAGCCTGAGCTGAGATACTTGTAGCAGCGTCAGCCTGTGCTGGGAGACTTGTAGCAGCGTCAGCCTGAGCTGGGAGACTTGTAGCAGCGTCAGCCTCAGCTGAGAGACTTCTAGCAGTGTCAGCTTGAGGTGGGAGACTTGTAGCAGTGTCAGCTTGAGCTGGGAGATTTGTAATATGAGCTGGGAGACTTGTAACAGTGTCAGCCTGAGCTGGGAGACTTGCAGCAGTGTCAGCTTGAGCTGGGAGACTTGTAGCAGTGTCAGCTTGAGCTGGGAGACTTGTAGCAGTGTCAGCTTGAGCTGGGAGACTTCTAGCAGTGTCAGCTTGAGCTGGGAGATTTGTAGCAGTGTCAGCTTGAGCTGGGAGATTTGTAATATGAGCTGGGAGACTTGTAACAGTGTCAGCCTGAGCTGGGAGACTTGCAGAAGTGTCAGCCTGAGCTGGGAGACTTGTAGCAGTGCCAGCCTGAGATGGGAGACTTGTAGCAGAGTCAGCCTGAGCTGGGAGATTTGTAACAGTGCCAGTATGAGCTGGGAGACTTGTAACACTGTCAGCTTGAGCTGGGAGACTTGTAGCAGTGTCAGCTTGAGCTGGGAGACTTGTAGCAGTGTCAGCCTGAGCTGGGAGACTTGCAGTAGTGTCAGCTTGAGCTGGGAGATTTGTAACAGTGTCAGCATGAGCTGGTAGACTTGTAACAGTGTCAGCCTGAGCTGGGAGACTTGCAGCAGTGTCAGCCTGAGCTGGGAGACTTGTAGCAGTGTCAGCGTGAGATGGGAGACTTGTAGCAGTGTCAGCTTGAGCTGGGAGACTTGTATCAGTGTCAGCATGAGCTGGGAGACTTGCAGCAGTGTCAGCCTGAGCTGGGAGACTTGTAGCAGTGTCAGCCTGAGATGGGAGACTTGTAGAAGTGTCAGCCTGAGCTGGGAGACTTGTAACAGTGTCAGCCTGAGCTGGGAGACTTCTAGCAGTGTCAGCCTGACCTAGGAGACTTGTAGCAGTGTCAGCCTGAGCTGGGAGACTCGTAACAGTGTCAGCCTGAACTGGGAGACTTGTAGCAGTGTCAGTATGAGCTGGGAGACTTATAGCAGTGTCAGCCTGAGCTCGGAGACTTGTAGCAGTGTCAGCCTGAGCTGGGAGACTTGTAGCAGTGTCAGCCTGACCTAGGAGACTTGTAGCAGCTTCAGCCTGAGCTGGGAGACTTGCAGCAGTGTCAGCCTGAGCTGGGAGACTTGTAGCAGTGTCAGCCAGAGCTGGGAGACTTGTAGCAGTGTCAGTCTGAGCTGGGAGACTTGCAGCAGTGTCAGCCTGAGCTGGGAGACTTGCAGCAGTGTCAGCCTGAGCTGGGAGACTTGTAGCAGTGTCAGCCTGAGCTAGGAGACTTGTAACAGTGTCAGCCTGAGCTGGAAGACTTGTAACAGTGCCAGCCTGAGCTGGGAGACTTGTAACAGTGCCAGCCTGAGCTGGGAGACTTGTAGCAGTGTCAGCCTGAGCTGGGAGACTTGTAGCAGTGTCAGCCTGAGCTGGGAGACTTGTAACAGTGTCAGTCTGAGCTGGGAGACTTGTAGCAGTGTCAATCTGAGCTGGGAGACTTGTAGCAGTGCCAGCCTGAGCTGAGAGACTTGCAGCAGTGTCAGCCTGAGCTGGGAGACTTGTAGCAGTGTCAGCCTGAGCTAGGAGACTTGTAGCAGTGTCAGCCTGAGCTGGGAAACTTGCAACAGCGTCAGCCTGAGCTGGGAGACTTGTTGCAGGGTCAGCCTTAGCTGGGAGATGTAACAGTGCCAGACTGAGTTGGGAGACTTGTAGCAGTGTCAGCCGGAGCTGGGAGACTTGTAGCAATGTCTAACTGAGCTGGGAGACTTGTACCAGTGTCAGCCTGAGCTGGTAGACTTGTAGCAGTGTCAGCCTGAGCTGGGGGACTTGTAGCAGTGTCAGCCTGAGTTGGGAGACTTGTAGCAGTGTCAGCGTGAGCTGGGAGACTTGTAACAGTGTCAGCCTGAGCTGGGAGACTTGTAGCAGTGTCAGCCTGAGCTGGGAGACTTGTAGCAGTGTCAGCTTGAGCTGGGAGACTTGTAGTAGCGTCAGCCTGAGCTGGGAGACATGTAGCAGCGTCAGCCTGAGCTGAGAGACTTGTAGCAGCGTCAGCCTGTGCTGGGAGACTTGTAGCAGCGTCAGCCTGAGCTGGGAGACTTGTAGCAGCGTCAGCCTGAGCTGAGAGACTTGTAGCAGCGTCAGCCTGAGCTGGGAGACTTGTAGCAGCGTCAGGCAGAGCTGGGAGGCTTGTAACAGTGCCAGACTGAGCTGGGAGACTTGTAGCAGTGTCAGTCTGAGCTGGGAGACTTGTAGCAGTGTCAGCCTGAGCTGGGAGACTTGTAGCAGTGTCAGCCTTAACTGGGAGACTTGTAACAGTGCCAGCATGAGCTGGGAGACTTGTAGCAGTGCCAGCCAGAGCAGGTAGATTTGTAACAGTGCCACCCTGAGCTGGGAGACTTGTAACAGTGTCAGCTTGAGCTGGGAGTCTTGTAGCAGTGTCAGCTTGAGCTGGAAGACTTGTAGCAGTGTCAGCTTGAGCTGGAAGACTTGTAGCAGCGTCACCCTGAGCTGGGAGACTTGTAGCAGCGTCAGCCTGAGCTGAGAGACTAGTAGAAACGTCAGCCTGAGCTGGGAGACTTGTAGCAGCGTCAGCCTGAAATAGGACACTTACAGCAGTGTCAGCCTGAGCTGGGAGGCTTGTAACAGTGCCAGACTGAGCTGGGAGACTTGTAGCAGTGTAAGCATGAGCTGGGAGACTTGTAGAGTGTCAGCCTGAGCTGGGAGACTTGTAACAGTGCCAGTATAAGCTGGGAGATTTGTAACACTGTCAGCTTGAACTGGAAGACTTGTAGCAGTGTCAGCTTGAGCTGGGAGACTTGTAGCAGTGTCAGCTTGAGCTGGGAGACTTGTAGCAGTGTCAGCTTGAGCTGGGAGACTTGTAGCAGTGTCAGCTTGAGCTGGGAGATTTGTAACATGAGCTGGGAGACTTGTAACAGTGTCAGCCTGAGCTGGGAGACTTGCAGCAGTGTCAGCCTGAGCTGGGAGACTTGTAGCAGTGCCAGCCTGAGATGGGAGACTTGTAGCAGTGTCAGCCTGAGCTGGGAGACTTGTAACAGTGCCAGTATGAGCTGGGAGACTTGTAGCAGCGTCAGCCTGAGCTGGGAGACTTGCAGCAGTGTCAGCCTGAGCTGGGAGACTTGTAGCAGTGCCAGCCTGAGATGGGAGACTTGTAGCAGTGTCAGCCTGAGCTGGGAGACTTGTAGCAGTGTCAGCCTGACCTTGGAGACTTGTAGCAGCGTCAGCCTGAGCTGGGAGACTTGCAGCAGTGTCAGCCTGAGCTAGGAGACTTGTAGCAGTGTCAGCATGAGCTGGAAGAATTGTAACAGTGCCAGCCTGAGCTGGGAGACTTGTAACAGTGCCAGCCTGAGATGGGAGACTTGTAGCAGTGTCAGCCTGAGCTGGGAGACTTGTAGCAGTGTCAGCCTGACCTAGGAGACTTGTAGCAGCGTCAGCCTGAGCTGGGAGACTTGCAGCAGTGTCACCCTGAGCTGGGAGACTTGTAGCATTGTCAGCCTGAGCTGGGAGACTTGTAGCAGTGTCAGTCTGAGCTGGGAGACTTGTAACAGTGCCAGCCTGAGCTGGGAGACTTGCAGCAGTGTCAGCCTGAGCTGGGAGACTTGTAGCAGTGTCAGCCTGAGCTAGGAGACTTGTAGCAGTGTCAGCCTGAGCTGGAAGACTTGTAACAGTGCCAGCCTGAGCTGGAAGACTTGTAACAGTGCCAGCATGAGCTGGGAGACTTGTAGCAGCGTCGGCCTGAGCTAGGAGACTTGTAGCAGTGTCAGCCTGAGCTGGGAGACTTGTAACAGTGTCAGTCTGAGCTGGGAGACTTGTAGCAGTGTCAGTCTGAGCTGGGAGACTTGTAACAGTGCCAGCCTGAGCTGGGAGACTTGCAGCAGTGTCAGCCTGAGCTGGGAGACTTGTAGCAGTGTCAGCCTGATCTGGGAGACTTGTAGCAGTGTCAGCCGGAGCTGGGAGGCTTGTAACAGTGCCAGACTGAGCTGGGAGACTTGTAACAGTGTCAGCCTGAGCTGGGAGATGTAACAGTGCCAGACTGAGTTGGGAGACTTGTAGCAGTGTCAGCCGGAGCTGGGAGACTTGTAGCAGTGTCTAACTGAGCTGGGAGAGTTGTACCAGTGTCAGCCTGAGCTGGGAGACTTGTAGAAGTGTCAGCCTGAGCTGGGAGACTTGTAGCAGTGTCAGCCTGAGTTGGGAGACTTGTAGCAGTGTCAGACTGAGCTGGGAGACTTGTAGCAGTGTCAGTCTGAGCTGGGAGACTTGTGACAGTGCCAGCATGAGCTGGGAGACTTGTAACAGTGTCAGCCAGAGCAGGGAGATTTGTAACAGTGCCACACTGAGCTGGGAGACTTGTAACAGTGTCAGCTTGAGCTGGGAGACTTGTAGCAGTGTCAGCTTGAGCTGGAAGACTTGTAGCAGTGTCAGCTTGAGCTGGGAGACTTGTAGCAGCGTCAGCCTGAGCTGGGAGACTTGTAGCAGCGTCAGCCTGAGCTGAGAGACTAGTAGCAACGTCAGCCTGAGCTGGGAGACTTGTAGCAGCGTCAGCCTGAAATAGGACACTTACAGCAGCGTCAGCCTGAGCTGGGAGGCTTGTAACAGTGCCAGACTGAGCTGGGAGACTTGTAGCAGTGTCAGCCTGAGCAGGGAGATTTCTAGCAGTGTCAGCCTGAGCTGGGAGACTTGTAACAGTGCCAGTATGAGCTGGGAGACTTGTAACAGTGTCAGCTTGAACTGGGAGACTTATAGCAGTATCAGCTTGAGCTGGGAGACTTGTAGTAGTGTCAGCTTGAGCTGGTAGATTTGTAGCAGTGTCAGCTTGAGCTGGGAGATTTGTAACATGAGCTGGGAGACTTGTAACAGTGTCAGCCTGAGCTGGGAGACTTGCAGCAGTGTCAGCCTGAGCTGGGAGACTTGTAGCAGTGCCAGCCTGAGATGGGAGACTTGTAGCAGTGTCAGCCTGAGCTGGGAGACTTGTAACAGCGCCAGTATGAGCTGGGAGACTTGTAACAGTGTCAGCTTGAGCTGGGAGACTTGTAGCAGTGTCAGCTTGAGCTGGGAGACTTGTAGTAGTGTCAGCTTGAGCTGGGAGATTTGTAACAGTGTCAGCTTGAGCTGGGAGACTTGTAACAGTGTCAGCCTGAGCTGGGAGACTTGCAGCAGTGTCAGCCTGAGCTGGGAGACTTGGAGCAGTGTCAGCCTGAGATGGGAGACTTGTACCAGTGTCAGCCTGAGCTGGGAGACTTGTAACAGTGCCAGTATGAGCTGGGAGACTTGTAACAGTGTCAGCTTGAGGTGAGAGACTTGTAGCAGTGTCAGCTTGAGCTGGGAGACTTGTAGCAGTGTCAGCTTGAGCTGGGAGACTTGTAACAGTGTCAGCTTGAGCTGGGAGACTTATATCAGTGTCAGCCTGAGCTGGGAGACTTGCAGCAGTGTCAGCCTGAGCTTAAAGACTTGTAGCAGTGTCAGCCTGAGATGGGAGACTTGTAGAAGTGTCAGCCTGTGCTGGGAGACTTGTAACAGTGTCAGCCTGAGCTGGGAGGCTTCTAGCAGTGTCAACCTGACCTAAGAGACTTGTAGCAGTGTCACCCTGAGCTGGGAGACTTGTAACAGTGTCAGCCTGCGCTGGGAGACTTGTAGCAGTGTCAGTATGAGCTGGGAGACTTATAGCAGTGTCAGCCTGAGCTCGGAGACTTGTAGCAGTGTCAGCCTGAGCTGGGAGACTTGTAGCAGTGTCAGCCTGACCTAGGAGACTCTTAGCAGCGTCAGCCTGAGCTGGGAGACTTGCAGCAGTGTCAGCCTGAGCTGGGAGACTTGTAGCAGTGTCAGCCTGAGGAGGGAGACTTGTAGCAGTGTCAGTCTGAGCTGGGAGACTTGTAACAGTGCCAGCCTGAGCTGGAAGACTTGCAGCAGTGTCAGCCTGAGCTGGGAGACTTGTAGCAGTGTCAGCCTGAGCTAGGAGACTTGTAGCAGTGTCAGCCTGTTGCAACCCCTGAATGGGTTACAATGATTATTATGTATATATAATGTATATTACCTTTTCATTTAATTTTATATTGCTTATATTTGCGATAATAGCTAAATCGTAAATGTATGACTTTATATTATTATTTGACTGTTATATTCTTATTTGACTTATGTTGTTAGGATGTATATAAAATGTGCTCAGTTAGTCTTGATTGTCAAACTACTGTAATTATCGCTTGTCGCTCGTTATACTGCCGGCTTCTGAGCTGCAGTTGTCCACGTAGCTATCACGTGATCGAGGGGGGGGTGTCCTCACCTCTCGTGAAGTAGTCAGTCTGCTGGAGACTCGCTTGCTGGTTGGACAGATTGTCTGTCTCATTATTCTTGTTAGTTCTGTAGAACTTTGTTCACAGAACATTGTAAAGACTTAGTGATTTTCGACGTTGTACTGAGGTTGTGTGTCACTTAGACACTCTGAACATCTCAGGTCCTTAGCTATAGCTTCTGACCTAATTTTGTACTGGTTCCTGTGTATTGTCACAGTCACAGTTTTACCTATGCTGAACATAGATTCAGTATTATGGGAGTTTTGTAACTTTTGTGGAGGATCTGCTGATGGTCCCTACTTAGTGTAGTTATATTATTTCCCAGTTCCTGATTCTGTGTCGCAGTCGCTTGATATTGCATTGCTATTGGGCTTAGCATTCTTTGTTGTTCAAGCAGACTGTTCGGGTTGCCAGTCGGTCAAGAAGTTAGTTTATTTGAGGACTTTGTCAGTCACTTGTTTAAGTCTTATTCGAGTCTTGAGACATAGCTAACTACTTAAGAGCACTTACACGCATACACACACTTACTTGTACATATTTGTAATATCTTATTAAATGTTAATGTACCTGACGGTACTTAAGAATTATAAATGTGATATGTGCTTACAGCACAATAATATTGAACTCGAGAGATTGATTTTATTTTGATTGCTGTGATTTAATTTGCTTTGATAATATACCTCTAGACAACCTATAGACTTAATAAATTTATTAAATTTTAATTTCTCTAGTTAGTAGCCTACCAGTTGTAATCCTAAAAAGCTATTGAACCATACTGAATTTTAATGGATAATTGGACAAGGATACTGACTACTTGTTACGAAAACCCAGTAACAGGCTGGATGCTAGAAGGGCAGTCCTTTCTAGTATTCACTGGAGATCTCTAAGCTTTTAGAATCGCGTTTTTTGTAACACAGCCTGAGCTATGAGACTTGTAACAGTGCCAGCCTGAGCTGGGAGACTTGTAACAGTGCCAGCCTGAGCTGGGAGACTTGTAGCAGTGTCAGCCTGAGCTGGGAGACTTGTAGCAGTGTCAGTCTGAGCTGGGAGACTTATAACAGTGCCAGCCTGAGCTGGGAGGCTTGCAGCAGAGTCAGCCTGAGCTAGGAGACTTGTAGCAGTGTCAGCCTGAGCTATGAGACTTGTAACAGTGCCAGCCTGAGCTGGGAGACTTGTAACAGTGCCAGCCTGAGCTGGGAGACTTGTAGCAGTGTCAGCCTGAACTAGGAGACTTGTAGCAGTGTCAGCCTGAGCTGGGAGACTTGTAACAGTGTCAGTCTGAGCTGGGAGATTTGTAACAGTGTCAGCCTGAGCTGGGAGACTTGTTGCAGGGTCAGCCTGAGCTGGGAGACTTGTAGCAGTGCCAGTCTGAGCTGGGAGACTTGTAGCAGTGCCAGCCTGATCTGGGAGACTTGTATCAGTGCCAGTCTGAGCTGGGAGATTTGTAACAGTGCCAGCCTGAGATGGGAGACTTGTAGCAGTGTCAGCCTGAGCTGGGAGACTTGTAACAGTGTCAGCCTGAGCTGGGAGACTTGTAACAGTGTCAGCCTGAGATGGGAGACTTGTAGCAGTGCCAGCCTGATCTGGCAGACTTGTAGCAGTGCCAGTCTGAGCTGGGAGATTTGTAACAGTGCCAGCCTGAGATGGGAGACTTGTAGCAGTGCCAGCCTGAGCAAGTAGACTTGTAACAGTGCCAGCCTGAGCTGGGAGACTTGTAACAGTGCCAGCCTGAGCTGGGAGACTTGTAGCAGTGCCAGCCTGAGCTGGGAGACTTTTAACAGTGCCTGCCTGAGCTGGGAGACTTGTAGCAGCGCCAGCCTGAGCTGGGAGACTTGTAACAGTGCCAGCCTGAGCTAGGAGACTTGTAGCAGTGCCAACCTGAGCTCGGAGACTTGTAGCAGTGTCAGCCTGAAATAGGAGACTTGTAGCAGTGTCAGCCTGAGCTGGGAGACTTGTAGCAGTGTCAGTCTGAGCTGGGAGACTTGTAGCAGTGTCAGTCTGAGCTGGGAGACTTGTAACAGTGCCAGCCTGAGCTGGAAGACTTGCAGCAGTGTCAGCCTGAGCTGGGAGACTTGTAGCAGTGTCAGCCTGAGCTAGGAGACTTGTAGCAGTGTCAGCCTGAGCTGGGAGACTTGCAACAGTGTCAGTCTGAGCTGGGAGACTTGTTGCAGGGTCAGCCTGAGCTGGGGACTTGTAGCAGTGCCAGCCTGAGATGGGAGACTTGTAGCAGTGTCAGCCTGAGCTGGGAGACTTGTAACAGTGCCAGTATGAGCTGGGAGACTTGTAACAGTGTCAGCTTGAGCTGGGAGACTTGTAGCAGTGTCAGCATGAGCTGGGAGATTTGTAACAGTGTCAGCTTGAGCTGGGAGACTTGTAACAGTGTCAGCCTGAGCTGGGAGACTTGCAGCAGTGTCAGCCTGAGCTGGGAGACTTGTAGCAGTGTCAGCCTGAGATGGGAGACTTGTACCAGTGTCAGCCTGAGCTGGGAGACTTGTAACAGTGCCAGTATGAGCTGGGAGACTTGTAACAGTGTCAGCTTGAGCTGGGAGACTTGTAGCAGTGTCAGCTTGAGCTGGGAGACTTGTAGCAGTGTCAGCTTGAGCTGGGAGACTTGTAACAGTGTCAGCTTGAGCTGGGAGACTTGTATCAGTGTCAGCCTGAGCTGGGAGACTTGCAGCAGTGTCAGCCTGAGCTGGGAGACTTGTAGCAGTGTCAGCCTGAGATGGGTGACTTGTAGAAGTGTCAGCCTGAGCTGGGAGACTTGTAACAGTGTCACCCTGAGCTGGGAGACTTCTAGCAGTGTCAGCCTGACCTAGGAGACTTGTAGCAGTGTCAGCCTGAGCTGGGAGACTTGTAACAGTGTCAGCCTGAGCTTGGAGACTTGTAGCAGTGTCAGTATGAGCTGGGAGACTTATAGCAGTGTCAGCCTGAACTCGGAGACTTGTAGCAGTGTCAGCCTGAGCTGGGAGACTTGTAGCAGTGTCAGCCTGACCTAGCAGACTTGTAGCAGCGTCAGCCTGAGCTGGGAGACTTGCAGCAGTGTCAGCCTGAGCTGGGAGACTTGTAGCAGCGTCAGCCTGAGATGGGTGACTTGTAGAAGTGTCAGCCTGAGCTGGGAGACTTGTAACAGTGTCAGCCTGAGCTGGGAGACTTCTAGCAGTGTCAGCCTGACCTAGGAGACTTGTAGCAGTGTCAGCCTGAGCTGTGAGACTTGTAACAGTGTCAGCCTGAGCTTGGAGACTTGTAGCAGTGTAAGTATGAGCTGGGAGACTTATAGCAGTGTCAGCCTGAGCTCGGAGACTTGTAGCTGTGTCAGCCTGAGCTGGGAGACTTGTAGCAGTGTCAGCCTGACCTAGCAGACTTGTAGCAGCGTCAGCCTGAGCTGGGAGACTTGCAGCAGTGTCAGCCTGAGCTGGGAGACTTGTAGCAGTGTCAGCCTGAGCTGGGAGTCTTGTAGCAGTGTCAGTCTGAGCTGGGAGACTTGTAACAGTGCCAGCCTGAGCTGGGAGACTTGCAGCAGTGTCAGCCTGAGCTGGGAGACTTGTAGCAGTGTCAGCCTGAGCTAGGAGACTTGTAGCAGTGTCAGCCTGAGCTATGAGACTTGTAACAGTGCCAGCCTGAGCTGGGAGACTTGTAACAGTGCCAGCCTGGGCTGGGAGACTTGTAGCAGTGTCAGCCTGAACTAGGAGACTTGTAGCAGTGTCAGCCTGAGCTGGGAGACTTGTAACAGTGTCAGTCTGAGCTGGGAGACTTGTAACAGTGCCAGCCTGAGCTGGAAGACTTGCAGCAGTGTCAGCCTGAGCTGGGAGACTTGTAGCAGTGTCAGCCTGAGCTAGGAGACTTGTAGCAGTGTCAGCCTGAGCTGGGAGACTTGCAACAGTGTCAGCCTGAGCTGGGAGACTTGTAGCAGTGCCAGTCTGAGCTGGGAGACTTGTAGCAGTGCCAGCCTGATCTGGGAGACTTGTAGCAGTGCCAGTCTGAGCTGGGAGATTTGTAACAGTGCCAGCCTGAGATGGGAGACTTGTAGCAGTGTCAGCCTGAGCTGGGAGACTTGTAACAGTGTCAGCCTGAGCTGGGAGACTTGTAACAGTGTCAGCCTGAGATGGGAGACTTGTAGCAGTGCCAGCCTGATCTGGCAGACTTGTAGCAGTGCCAGTCTGAGCTGGGAGATTTGTAACAGTGCCAGCCTGAGATGGGAGACTTGTAGCAGTGCCAGCCTGAGCAAGTAGACTTGTAACAGTGCCAGCCTGAGCTGGGAGACTTGTAACAGTGCCAGCCTGAGCTGGGAGACTTGTAGCAGTGCCAGCCTGAGCTGGGAGACTTTTAACAGTGCCTGCCTGAGCTGGGAGACTTGTAGCAGCGCCAGCCTGAGCTGGGAGACTTGTAACAGTGCCAGCCTGAGCTGGGAGACTTGTAGCAGTGCCAACCTGAGCTCGGAGACTTGTAACAGTGTCAGCCTGAGCTGGGAGACTTGTAACAGTGCCAGTCTGAGCTAGGAGACTTGTAGCAGTGCCAGCCTGACCTGGGAGACTTGTAGCAGTGTCACCCTGAGCTGGGAGACTTGTAACAGTGCCAGCCTGAGCTAGGAGACTTGTAGCAGTGCCATCCTGACCTGGGAGACTTGTAGCAGTGTCAGCCTGAGCTATGAGACTTGTAGCAGCGTCAGCCTGAGCTGGGAGACTTGCAGCAGTGTTAGCCTGAGCTGGGAGACTTGTAACAGTGCCAGCCTGAACTGGGAGAATTGTAACAGTGCCAGCCTGAGCTGGGAGACTTGTAGCAGTACCAGCCTGAGCTGGGAGACTTGTAACAGTGCTAGCCTGAGCTGGGAGACTTGTAACAGTCCAGGCTGAGCTGGGAGACTTGTAACAGTGTCAGCCTGAGCTGGAAGACTTGCAACAGTGTCAGCCTGAGCTGGGAGACTTGTAGCAGTGTCAGCCTGAGCTGGGAGACTTGTAGCAGTGTCAGCCTGAGCTGGGAGATTCTCGCAAGGGTGACTGTTAAACAATAGGTGTGGCTATCAGGAAGTGGAGTAGCCTAGCAAGTGAGGTAGTCGAGGCAGGAAGCATACATAGCTTTATGACGAGGTATGATAAAGTTCATGGAGCAGGGGGAGGGTGGGCCTAGTAGCACTCAGTGAAGAGGCGGGGCCAGGAACTGAGTCTCGACCCCTGCAACTACAGTTAGATGAGTATAATTAGGTGAGTACGGACGCACACACACACACACACACACACATACGCACACACACACACACACACACACACACACACACACACACACACACACACACACACACACACACACACACACACACACACACACACACACACACACACACACATCAGGAGGAAGACAACAGTCAAAGACCAGGTGATCAGATTAAGGACAGAAGGTGGAGAACTCACAAGAAATGATCAGGAGGTATGTGAGGAGCTGAACAGGAGATTTAAGGAAGTTTTTACAGTAGAGACAGGAAGGGCTGTGGGAAGACAGCACAGAATGGAAAATCAAGAGGGAACATACCAACAAGTGTTGGATGACATACGAACAACTGAGGAGGAGGTGAAGAAGCTCCTAAGTGACCTTGACACCTCAAAGGCGATGGGACCGGACAACATCTCCCCATGGGTCCTTAGAGAAGGAGCAGAGATGCTGTCTGTGCCTCTAACCACAATCTTCAACGCATCCCTTGAAACTGAGAAATGGAAGACAGCTAATGTAGTCCCCATATTTAAGAAAGGAAACAGAAACGAGGCACTAAACTACAGACCTGTGTCTCTGACATGTATTGTGTGCAAAGTCATGGAGAAGATTATCAGGAGGAGAGTGGTCGAACACCTGGAAAGGAACAAGATTATAAATGAAAACCAGCATGGGTTCATGGAAGGCAAATCGTGTATCAAAAATCTCCTGGAGTTTTATGACTAGGTAACAGAAGTAAGACACGAGAGAGAGGGGTGGGTAGATTGCGTTTTCCTAGACTGCAGGAAGGCCTTTGACACAGTTCCCCACAAGAGATTAGTGCAGAAGCTGGAGGATCAGGTGCATGTAACAGGGAGGGCACTGCAATGGATCAGGGAATACCTGACAGGGAGGCAGCAACGAGCCATGGTACGTGAAGAGGTATCACAGTGGGCGCCTGTGACGAGCGGGGTCCCACAGGGGTCAGTTCTAAGACCAGTGCTATTTTTGATGTATGTGAACGACATGACGGAAGGAATAGACTCTGAAGTGTCCCTATTCGCAGATGATGTGAAGTTGACGAGAAGAATTAAATCGGATGAGGATGAGGCAGGACTGCAAAGAGACCTGGACAGTCTGGAAATGTGGTCCAGTAACTGGCTTCTCGAATTCAATCCAGCCAAATGCAAAGTCATGAAGATTGGGGAGGGGCAAAGAAGACTGCAGACAGAGTATAGGCTAGGTGGACAAAGACTACAGACCTCACCCAGGGAGAAAGACCTTAGGGTGACCATAACACCGAGCACATCACCGGAGGCACACATCAACAAAATAACTGCTGCAGCATACGGGCGCCTGGCAAACCTGAGAATAGCGTTCCAATACCTTAATAAGGAATCGTTCAAGACACTGTACACTGTGTATGTTAGGCCCATACTGGAGTATGCAGCACCAGTCTGGAACCCACACCTGGTCAAGCACGTCAAGAAGTTAGAGAAAGTACAAAGGTTTGCAACAAGGCTAGTCCCAGAGCTCAGGAGAATGTCGTATGAGGAAAGGTTGAGGGAAATCGGACTGACGACACTGGAGGACAGGAGGGTCAGGGGAGATATGATAACGACATACAAGATACTGCGGGGAATAGACAAGGTGGACAGAGATAGGATGTTCCAGAGAGGGGACACAGGGACAAGGGGTCACAACTGGAAGCTGAAGACTCAGACGAGTCACAGGGACGTTAGGAAGTATTTCTTCAGTCATAGAGTCGTTAGGAAGTGGAATAGCCTAGCAAGTTAAGTAGTGGAGGCAGGAACCATACATAGTTTTAAGAAGAGGTATGATACAGCTCAGGAAGCAGAGAGAGAGAGGACCTAGTAGCGATCAGTGAAGAGGCGGGGCCAGGAGCTGAGTCTTGACAGCTGCAACCACAATTAGGTGAGTACACACACACACACACACACACACACACACACACACACACACATACACACACACACACACACACACACACACACACACTCGGGGCCAGGAGCTGAGTATCGACCCCTGAAACCACAACTAGGTGAGTACACACATCCACTCTTTCACACAGCTGATGCTTGGAATTTGACCGCGTTTCCCTACCTCTCCCCCTCTCTCTCCCACCCTCCTCTTCAGCCTTCTCTCCCCTCCCTCTTTCTATCTTTCTCTCTCCCTCTCCTTCGCGTTTCCCCACCTCTCCCCCTCTCTCTCCCTCCCTCCTCTTCAGCCTTCTCTCCCCTCCCTCTTTCTATCTTTCTCTCTCCCCCTCCCTCGCGTTTCCCCACCTCTCCCCCTCTCTCTCCCTCCCTCCTCTTCAGCCTTCTCTCCACTCTCTCTTTCTATCTTTCTCTCTCCTCCTCCCTCGCGTTTCCCCACGTCTCCCCCTCTCTCTCCCACCCTCCTCTTCAGCCTTCTCTCCCCTCCCTCTTTCTATCTTTCTCTCTCCCCCTCCCTCGCGTTTCCCCACCTCTCCCCCTCTCTCTCCCTCCCTCCTCTTCAGCCTTCTCTCCCCTCCCTCTTTCTATCTTTCTCTCTCCCCCTCCCTCGCGTTTCCCCACCTCTCCCTCTCTCTCTCCCCCCCTCCTCTTCAGCCTTCTCTCCCCCTCTCTCTTTCGATCTTTCTCTCTCCCCCTCCCTCGTGTTCCCCCACCTCTTCCCCTCTCTCTCCCACCCTCCTCTTCAGCCTTCTCTCCCCTCCCTCTTTCTATCTTTCTCTCTCCCCCTCCCTCGTGTTCCCCCACCTCTCCCCCTCTCTCTCCCACCCTCCTCTTCAGCCTTCTCTCCCCTCCCTCTTTCTATCTTTCTCTCTCCCCCTCCCTCGCGTTTCCCCACCTCTCCCCCTCTCTCTCCCACCCTCCTCTTCAGCCTTCTCTCCCCACCCTCTTTCTATCTTTCTCTCTCCCCCTCCCTCGCGTTTCCCCACCTCTCCCCCTCTCTCTCCCTCCCTCCTCTTCAGCCTTCTCTCCCCACCCTCTTTCTATCTTTCTCTCTCCCCCTCCCTCGTGTTCCCCCACCTCTTCCCCTCTCTCTCCCACCCTCCTCTTCAGCCTTCTCTCCCCACCCACATTCTATCTTTCTCTCTCCCCCTCCCTCGCGTTTCCCCACCTCTCCCCCTCTCTCTCCTACCCTCCTCTTCAGCCTTCTCTCCCCCTCCCGCTTTCTATCTTTCTCTCTCCCCCTCCCTCGCGTTTCCCTACCTCTCCCCCTCTCTCTCCCACCCTCCTCTTCAGCCTTCTCTCCCCTCCCTCTTTCTAACTTTCTCTCTCCCCCTCCCTCGCGTTTCCCCACCTCTCCCCCTCTCTCTCCTACCCTCCTCTTCAGCCTTCTCTCCCCCTCCCTCTTTCTATCTTTCTCTCTCCCCCTCCCTCGCGTTCCCCCACCTCTCCCCCTCTCTCTCCTACCCTCCTCTTCAGCCTTCTCTCCCCCTCCCTCTTTCTATCTTTCTCTCTCCTCCTCCCTCGTGTTCCCCCACCTCTTCCCCTCTCTCTCCCACCTTCCTCTTCAGCCTTCTCTCCCCCTCCCTCGCGTTCCCCCACCTTTCCCCCTCTCTCTCCCACCCTCCGCGTCAGCCTTCACTCCCCCTCCCTCTTTCTATCTTTCTCTCTCCCCCTCCCTCGCTTTCCCCCCCCTCTCCCCCTCTCTCTCCCACCCTCCTCTTCAGCATTCTCTCCCCCTCCCTCTTTCTATCTTTCTGTCTCCCCCTCCTTCGCGTTCCCCCACCTCTTCCCCTCTCTCTCCCTCCCTCCTCTTCTGCCTTCTCTCCCCCTCCCTCGCGTTCCCCCCCTCTACCCCTCTCTCTCCCACCCACCTCTTCAGCCTTCTCTCCCCCTTCCTCTTTCTATCTTTCTCTCTCCCCCTCCCTCGCATTCCCCCACCTCTCCCCCTCTCTCTCCCCCCCTCCTCTTCAGCCTTCTCTCCCCCTCCCTTGCGTTCCCCCACCTCTCCCCCTCTCTCTCCCACCCTCCTCTTCAGCCTTTTCTCCCCCTCCCTCTTTGTATCTTTCTCTCTCTCCCTCCCTCGCGTTCCCCCACCTCTCCCACTCTCTCTCTCACCCTCCTCTTCAGCCTTCTCTCCCCCTCCCTCTTTATATATTTCTCTCTCCCCCTCCCTTGCGTTCCCCCACCTCTCCGGCAAGTTATAACCATCTCTGAATCTTGGTTGGATGATACGGTGACTGACGACAAGGTCAAAATAGAAGGTTACAATATAAAACGCTTAGATAGGAACAGAAAGGGTGGTGGAGTATGTGCCTACATTAGAAATGACTTAGCTTGCAACCCAAGACCTGATTTAAATAACAATAATCTGGAGATTCTATGGTTTGAAGTGCTGCTTCCCAAGACCAAACCCATCTTAGTAGGAACTAGTTACCGCCCTCCTACCCAGGACCAGTTTTTAGAAGACTTTTCCAGAGTCTTGTCCGGAGTTGAAAGCAATTGCGAAACAATAATACTGGGCGACTTCAATATCTGTTTTCAGCAACAAAATAACGGGCTATGCAAAAGGTATAAGCAAATTCTAGGATTAAATAGCTACACCCAACTAATTAATAAACCAACCCGGATCACACAGTTCTCAGCCACCCTAATTGACCACATACTTTGCAACCGCGCTGAGAACATTAGTCAGTCAGGCGTCATTACCACAGGTCTTAGTGATCATTTCATCATTTACTGCACCAGGAAAATCACTAGGGATAGGATAGGCCTACACAGGACAATAAAAATGAGGTCAACTAGAAACTACAGTAAAGAAACACTGGTAAATAGGCTACACAATTGTGACTGGACAGAGATAACAAGTTGCACGGACGTAAACGATGCCTGGGAAAAATTCAAAACAATGTTCACTACCATCCTTGATAATATTGTACCAGTTAAAGAGGTTAGGATTAAACGAAGAACTGAACCCTGGATGACTACTGAAATATTAGATAATATGAAATTCAGAGACCAGCTGCTAAAAAGATTTAAAGCAAACAGACAGGATATTGCAGCACTAAATGAATTCCAAAGGGTGAGGAACAGAGTACAGAGGCTTATAAAAGGAGCACTATTGCACTATTGCTCAAAAATTGAAGAATATAAGCATAACCCCAGAAAGCTCTGGCAACAACTAAAACAGTTGGGGTATAGCCATAAGCCAGTAGATAGGTCTAACATAGTACTCACTATCGATAATGAGGTATGCCACGAAACATCTAAGGTGGCAAATTACTTTAATTCCTACTACACATCTGTTGCATCAACACTAGTAAGTAAACTACCAGCTGCATCAAATACCTTTAACACAGACTCTGATAAGTTTCAAACATACTATACCAATAAAGGGGTAACCCCAAACAGTTGTCAACTAGTAAGTGTATCTCATGACCTCATTCAAAAAGAACTAAGCAGGTTAAACCCAACTAAGAGCACAGGCCCTGATAACATCCCGTCTAAGTTCCTAAAAGATGGTGCTTCTGAACTGTCAATCCCTATTGCTCACATAATAAATCTATCAATCACCACTAATACCGTACCGGAGGGGTTCAAGGAGGCCAGAGTTACTCCTATCTTCAAGAAAAATAATAGGTCTGATGTAAGCAACTATAGACCTGTTAGTATACTCAGTATAATATCTAAAATTCTGGAGAGGGCGGTGTATTCTCAAGTAGTTAAGTACCTTAATGACAACAGCATTCTCCATAGCTATCAATCGGGCTTTAGAAGATCCTACTCAACCGATACCTCCCTTATTAATCTGATGGATTACCTGAGAACTGAAATGTCAAAAGGGAACCTCATAGGTATGGTAACCTTAGACCTGCAAAAGGCCTTCGATACTGTCAACCACAATATATTATGTAAGAAACTTCAAGCTATCGGTATAGGTTCTGTAGACTGGTTTAAGTCCTACCTTAGCAACAGGAGACAAATAGTCAAAATCAACAAAACGGAATCAGAACCCCTGCCGATAACATGTGGAGTTCCCCAAGGTAGTATTCTGGGTCCCTTACTATTCTTATGTTATGTCAATGATATGCCTATCAGTGTCAAGTGCAAACTCCTACTGTATGCAGATGACAGTGCTCTGTTAGTGACAGGTAAAGACCCACAAGATATTGCTAATGTTTTAACACTGGAACTGGAGTCCTGCAGCAAATGGTTAGTAGACAACAAACTATCATTACACCTAGGGAAAACTGAAGCCATTCTCTTTGGAACGAAACATAAACTGAGAAGGGTAAATAATTTTAATGTTCAGTGTAATGGGGAGTCCATCACTTTGGTTTCATCAGTTAAATATCTGGGAATCCCCTTTGACCCATGCATGTCAGGAGAATTGATAGGGAACAGTGTAGTAAAGAAAGCGAATGCCAGGCTGAAGTTCCTGTATAGACAAGCACAGTGTCTACCTACTGAGGCTCGCAGGACCCTATGTCTAGCCCTTATACAATGCCATATGGATTACGCTTGCTCTTCTTGGTACTCTGCCTTGACAAAAAAACTGAAAGATAGACTGCAAATCACCCAGAACAAAATCGTAAGATTCATCCTGGGGCTGGGACCAAGAGAACATGTAGGCCAGGATGAATTACAGCAGTTGGATATGCTGAATGTTGAAGACAGAGTAAAACAACTGAAGCTAAATCATGTTTATAAAATTGCTCACGAACCGTGGCCCGGTGGTCTGGTGGCTAAAGCTCCCGCTTCACACACGGAGGGCCCGGGTTCGATTCCCGGCGGGTGGAAATCCCGACACGTTTCCTTACACCTATTGTCCTGTTCACCTAGCAGCAAATAGGTACCTGGGTGTTAGTCGACTGGTGTGGGTCGCATCCTGGGGGACAAGATTAAGGACCCCAATGGAAATAAGTTAGACAGTCCTCGATGACGAACTGACTTTCTTGGGTTATCCTGGGTGGCTAACCCTCCGGGGTTAAAAATCCGAACGAAATCTTAACAGTGTCCAGAATATCTTGCTGTCAATTTTGTCAAGGTTGGGAACCAAAGCAATCATAGTACTAGGGGGAGAGAGCACAACTTTGTAGTACCCACAGTCAGTGGCCAGGCTTCAAACACCTTTTATTGTACAGCAATAAAGGAATGGAACAGACTACCCACAAATGTCAAGGCCAGTCATAGCTTGAACCAGTTCAAGAAGACTGCCAAAAAGTGTCTGATGAATGAAGCAACAGAAAGGGAGGGGAATGATTTTCTATTTTTTAGCTAAAATACGTGTAAATTTTACCTTATCCCTAGTAATGACCCTCGTATTGTAGATAGTCGTAATGACCCTCGGGTAGTAGATAGTCTTAATGACCCTCGTATTGTAGATAGTCTTAATGACCCTCGTGTAGTAGATAGTCTTTTTAGTATGATAATAAGATGTTATCTTCATTATAGAATAATAAGAAAATATTATAACCTTTATATTATAATAATAAGGTAAAAGGACCCCAATGGAAATAAGTCACTCTGTCTGACTTTTTTGGGTTATCCCAGGTTCTCTACACATATGCTGCTATGTATGATAATTCTATGTAACTGTATTGTGTATACCTGAATAAATTTACTTACTTACTTACCCCCTCTCTCTCCCACCCTCCTCTTCAGCCTCCTCTCCCCCTCCCTCTTTCTATCTTTCTCTCTCACCCTCCTTTGCGTTCCCCAACCTCTCCCCCTCTTTCTATCTTTCTCTCTCCCTCTCCCTCGCGTTCTCCCACGTCTCCCCCTCTCTCTCCCACCCTCCTCTTCAGCCTTCTCTCCCCCTCCCTCTTTGTATCTTTCTCTCTCCCCCTCCCTTGCGTTCCCCCACCTCTCCCCCTCTCTCTCCCACCCTCCTCTTCAGCCTCCTCTCCCCCTCCCTCTTTCTATCTTTCTCTCTCCCCCTCCTTTGCGTTCCCCAACCTCTCCCCCTCCTTTGCGTTCCCCAACCTCTCCCCCTCTTTCTATCTTTCTCTCTCCCTCTCCCTAGCGTTCTCCCACGTCTCCCCCTCTCTCTCCCACCCTCCTCTTCAGCCTCCTCTCCCCCTCCCTCTTTCTATCTTTCTCTCTCCCCCTCCCTTGCGTTCCCCCACCTCTCCCCCTCTCTCTCCCACCCTCCCCTTCAGCCTTCTCTCCCCTCCCTCTTTCTATCTTTCTCTCTCCCCCTCCCTCGCGTTCCCCCACCTCTCCTGCTCTCTCTCCCACTCTTCTCTTCAGCCTTCTCTCCCGTCCCTCTTTCTATCTTTCTCTCTCCCCCTCCCTCGTGTTCCCCCTTCTCTCCTCCTCTCTCTCCCACCCTCCTCTTCAGCCTTCTCTCCCCCTCCCTCTTTCTATCTTTCTTTCTCCCCCTCCCTCGCATTTCTCTCTCTCATAGCCTTTTCCCTCACCCTCCTCTCTTCCTCTTTATCTCTCTCTCTCTCTACCCTTTCTCTCCCCCTCTTGTTTCTCTCTCTCCCCCCCTAATCTTATCCCTCACTCCCATCCTCCCTCCTCTCTCTCCCTCTTTCTACCCTTTAACTCTCCCCTTCTTATTCTCTCTCTCCCTCCTCTACCCTTCCCCCTCTTATCTTCTCTTTCTCTCCTCTAGCCTTGTCCCCCCCACACACACACCCTGAAAACACATGAACTTCTCTCTGTGGTAAAATACATAAGCTTCTCTCTGTGGTAAAAAAAAAAAAAAAAAAAAAAGGGTGCCCCTATAGGGCGGAAAACCAGAGATCTGGTGGACGAACCAGGGAGGAAAGATTGGGAGTTAGAGCTCCATAAAAGGGAGGAAGAGTGGGGAAGGAAGTTGGAAGAGCTTGGCAAGATAATGGAGGAGTGGATAGCTGAAGAGTGCAGGAAGTGGGAGCTACAAGTCTTAGCAGCAGAAACTAGGATACAGTGCTTAGAAGAGAAACTGAAAAACCTAAATTAGATTAGAGAGACAAATGACAATTCAGATGCAACAACAGGAAATTCTATGTCAGGCACAGACAAGGGGGCGGTAAGAAACAAAGGAGATATACCGTATGCAAAGGTCCTATCAGACCCAGGTGGGGCCAGGGAAAAGACGAGAAGCATACTAAGATCAAATGACAGGTCCGAAGACAATGAAGGCATGTTATATGCACAGACTATAACAGCCAACTGCAGTAGCAAGGAACAGCTGATCATGGAAGACAGTTCCCTGAGAATAGAAGTTTCAGATAGGACAGGGATTGAAGGCAAGAGAGGTCAGTTTTTATCTACGGGCTCCAAGAAGCCAAGGGGGAAAACTTCAAAGAAATAAAACAGGAGGAGGAAAAAATGATTGAAGGCATCATGAAAACAATAGGTTAGGATGATATGACCCAGGTGACAAATTTTCAGAGAATTGGGTGGTTTGAGAGTGGAAGGATACGGCCTGTCAAAGTAATTTTCAAGGAAGGATCAGTTCGAACCAGGATTCTGCAAGAGAAGCACAACTGAGGGATAAACAGGGGTACCAGAGAGTATACCTCGATCGTGACAGAACACAAGAAGAAAGGACTACACTGAAAGAGAGGGTACAGAGATGCAAGGAGGAACGAGAGGCAATGATGAAGATGAGCAGGACCCAGACACAGGAGGAAGGGCAAACACACCCCGCAGAATCTCCCAAAGAAAGACTCCAACTGCGACAATCCCAACGCAACTGAGCAACCCAAACCACAACCCACTCGCTGTTCCCTCTTCCAGCAACACCCACATCACAAACCTCATCTCAACAGCTGTCCCTTATGGGCATTCTGACCCCACCCCATCATCACAAACCCCACCTACATCACAGCCCCCCATAGGCCCCCACCAAGGCTCCCGCTCCCCCAACCCCAATATTCTTGCAGGACCACAGTGATAGAAAAGAAGCTGAAAGTTTGGTACACAAACGCAGACAGAATAATGAATAAACAGGAGTGGCACGAAAGAATCAGTGAGAAATCCCCACACATCATAGCAGTCACAGAAACAAAACTCGCTGAGACAATAACAGATGCAATCTTCCCACCGGGATATCAAATCCTGAGAAAAGATAGGAGTAGAGGGGGAGGAGGAGTTGCACTGTTCATAAGAAACCGATAAGGATTTGAGGAAATGGAAGGCATGGACGTGATTGGAGAAAGAGACTACATAGTAGGTACAATTCAGCCTGAAGAACATAAAGTAGTCATTGGAGTGATGTATAACCCACCACAGAGCTGCAGGAGGCCAAGAGAGGAGTACGAAGAAAACAACAGGGCAATGGTGGACACACTGGCTGAGGTGGCAAGAAGAGCTCACTCGAGCAGAGCAAAGTTACTGGTAATGGGCGATTCCAACCACAGGGAGATCGACTGTGAAAACCTGGAGTGACATGGGGGTCCCAAAACATGGAGAGCCAAGATGATGGATGTGGTACTTGAAAACCTCATGCATCAACATGTCAGGGATACTACCAGAAAGAGAGGGGAGTATGAGCCAGCAAGACTGGATCTTGTGTTCACCCTGAGCAGTTCGGACGCCCCTTGGAGCTAGCAAGCACATGGTTCTGAGTTTTGATTTTATAGTAGAGTTACAATTGGAGAAGGAAACAGGAACTGAATGGGAAAAGACAAACTACAAAAGGGGGGACTACACAGGTATGAGGAACTTCCTGCAGGAGGTTCAGTGGGACAGAGACCTGGTAGGAAAATCAGTAAACGAGATGATGGAATATGTAGCAACAAAGTGCAAGGAGGCAGAGAAAAGGTTTGTTCCCAAGGGAAACAGAAATAATAGGAAGACCAAAGCGAGTCCTTGGTTTACCCGAAGGTGTAGGGAGGCAAAAACTAAGTGCACCAGAGAATGGAAAAGGTACAAGAAGCAAAGGACCCAGAAAAATAAGGAGATTAGTAGAAGAGCCAGAAAAGAGTATGCACAGATAAGGAGGGAGGCCCAGCGACAGTACAAAAACGACATAGCATTGAAAGTCAAGTCTGACCCGAAACTGCTGTATAGCCACATTAGGAGGAAGACAACAGTCAAAGACCAGGTGATAAGGCTGAGGAAAGAAGGTGGAGAACTCACAAGAAACGATCAAGAGGTATGTGAGGAGCTCAACATGAGATTTAAGGAAGTATTTACAGTGGAGACAGGACGGCCTCTTGGGGGACAGACCAGATGGGGACACCAGCAAGGAATATACCAACAAGTGTTGGATGACATACATACAGATGAGGAGGAGGTGAAGAAACTGCTAAGGGACATCGATACCTCAAAGGCAATGGGACCGGACAACATCTCCCAGTGGGTCCTTAGAGAGGGAGCAGATACGTTGTGTGTGCCACTTACCACAATCTTCAACACGTCCCAGGAAACTGGGCAACTACCTGAGGTATGGAAGACGGCAAATGTAGTTCCCATTTTTGAAAAAGGATACAGAAAATAGGCACTAAACTATAGACCTGTGTCACTGACGTGTATAGTATGCAAAGTTATGGAGAAGATTATCAGGAGGAGAGTGGTGGAGCACCTGGAACGGAACAAGAGTATAAACGCCAACCAGCATGGATTCATGGAAGAAAAATCCTGTGTCACAAACCTTCTGGAGTTTTATGATGAAGTAACAGAAGTAAGACATGAGAGAGAGGGATGGGTTGATTGCATCTTCTTGGACTACAAGAAGGCTTTTGACACAGCTGCTCACAAGAGATTAGTGCAGAAGTTAGAGGATCAGGCTCATATAACAGGAAGGGCACTGCAATGGATCAGAAAATACTTGACAGAGAGGCAACAACGAGTCATTGTACGTAATGATGTATCAAAATGGGCACTTGTGTCGAGCGGGGTCCCACAGGGGTCGGTCCTAGGACCAGTGCTATTTTTGGTATATGTGAACGACATGATGGAAGCGTTAGACTCAGAAGTGTCCCTGTTCGCAGACGATGTGAAGTTAATGAGGAGAATTAAATCAGATGAGGACCGGGCAGGAATTCAAAGAGACCTGGACAGCCTGGACACCTGGTCCAGCAACTGGCTTCTCGAATTTAATCCCGCCAAATGCAAAGTCATGAAGATAGGGGAAGGGCAAAGAAGACCGCAGACAGAGTATAGGCTAGGTGGCCAAAGACTGCAAACTTCGCTCAAGGAGAAAGATCTTTGGGTGAGTATAACACCGAGCATGCCTCCGGAAGCACACATCAACCAGGTAACTGCTGCAGCATATGGGCGTCAGGCAAACCTGAGAACATCGGTCCGATACCTTAATAAGGAATCGTTCAAGACACTGTACACCGTGTACGTCAGGCCCATACTGGAGTATGCAGCACCTGTTTGGAACCCGCACTTGATAAAGCACGTCAAGAAACTAGAGAAAGTGCAAAGGTTTGCGACAAGGTTAGTTCCAGAGCTAAGGGAAATGTCTTATGAAGAAAGGTTAAGGGAAATCGGCCTGACGACACTAGAGGACAGGAGGGTCAGGGGAGACATGATAACGACATATAAAATACTGCGCAGAATAGACAAGGTGGACAAAGACAAAATGTTCCAGGGAGGGGACACAGAAACAAGAGGTCACAATTGGAAGTTGAAGACACAGATGAGTCAGAGAGATATTAGGAAGTATTCCTTCAGTCATAGTGTTGTCAGGCAGTGGAATAGCCTAGAAAGTGATGTAGTGGAGGCAGGAATCATGCATAGTTTTAAGACGAGGTATGATAAAGCTCATGGAGCGGGGAGAGACAGGACCCAGTAGCAACCGGCGAAGAGGCGGGGCCATAAGCTGGGACTCGACCCCTGCAACCACAAATAGGTGAGTACACAAACACACACCACACACACACACTACACACACACACACACACACACACACACACACACACACACACACACACACACACACACACACACACACACACACACACACACATATATACATACACACACACATACACATACACACATATACACACACACACATACACACACACACACAAACAAACACACACACACATACACACACACACACATACACACACACATACACACACACATAGACGAAGGGAAGACGATGAAAGAGAGAGTTCAAAAACGAAAGGAGAAAAGTGAGGAAATGAAAAAGGAGAGCAGAATAACCCAGAATCAAATGGAAGGACAAGCACACACCCCCAGAAACACCTCCAGAAGGACTCCAGCCACGACACCCCCAAGGCAACTGAACAATCCAAATCAACCATCAAACACCGATCCCTCTGATCCCACCCACCGCACCACAGTTACAGTATTAGAACAGAAGTTGAAGGTTTGGTACACAAATGCAGATGGTTTAACGAATAAATATGAGGAATGGCAAGAAAGAATCAATGAGAAGTCCCCAGACATCATAGCAGTTACAGAAACAAAACTCACAGAGACAATAACAGATGCAATTTTCCCACCAGGATACCAGATCATGAGGAAAGATAGAAGGGGCAGGGGGGGAGGTTGGGTTGCTCTGCTCGTAAAAAACAGATGGAAATTCGAGAAAATGGAAGGCATAGATGAGACAGGAGAAAGGGACTACATAGTAGGTACACTTCAGTCTGGGAAACACAAAGTGGTCATTGCAGTGATGTATTATCCACCACAGAACTGCAGGAGGCCAAGAGAGGAATATGAAGAGAGCAACAGAGCAATGGTGGACACACTTGCTGAGGTGGCAAGAAGAGCTGACTCCAGCAGAGCAAAGTTGCTGGTTATGGGGGATTTCAACCACAGGGAGATTGACTGGGAAAACCTGGAGCCACATGGGGGTCCCGAAACATGGAGAGCCAGGATGTTGGACGTGGTGCTGGAAAATCTCATGCACCAACATGTTAAGGACACTACCAGAGTGAGAGGGGAGGAGGAACCAGCAAGATTGGACCTTGTGTTCACCCTGGGCAGTTCAGACATTGAGGACATCAAGTATGAGAGTCCCCTAGGAGCTAGCGACCACGTGGTTCTGTGCTTTGAATACATAGTAGAGTTGCAAGTGGAGAGAATAACAGGAGTTAAATGGGAAAAGCCTGACTATAAAAGAGGGGACTACATAGGGTTGAGGAACTTCCTGCAGGAGGTTCCGTGGGACAGAGAACTGGCAGGAAAGCCAGTAAATGAAATGATGGAATATGTAACAACAAAATGCAAGGAGGCCGTGGAAAGGTTTATTCCCAAGGGCAACAGTAACAATGGGAAGACCAGAACGAGCTCCTGGTTTACCCGAAGGCATAAGGAGGCAAAAACAAAGTGCAATAGAGAATGGAAAAAGTACAGAAGGCAGAGAACACACGAAAATAGGGAGATCAGTCGCAGAGCCAGGAACGAGTATGCACAGGTAAGGAGGGAGGCCCAGCGACAGTATGAAAATGACATAGCATCGAGAATCAAGACTGATCCAAAACTGTTGTATAGCCACATCAGGAGGAAGACAACAGTCAAAGACCAGGTGATCAGACTGAGGACAGAAGGTGGAGAACTCACAAGAAATGATCAGGAGGTATGTGAGGAGCTAAACAGGAGATTTAAGGAAGTTTTTACAGTAGAGACAGGAAGGGCTCTGGGAAGACAGCACAGAAGGGAACATCAAGAGGGAATATACCAACAAGTGTTGGATGACATACGAACAACCGAGGAGGAGGTGCAGAAACTGCTAAGTGACCTCAAAGGCGATGGGACCGGACAACATCTCCCCATGGGTCCTTAGAGAAGGAGCATGCCTCTAACCACAATCTTCAACACATCCCTTGAAACTGGGCAACTACCTGAGAAATGGAAGACAGCTAATGTAGTCCCCATATTTAAGAAAGGAAACAGAAACGAGGCGCTAAACTACAGACCTGTGTCTCTGACATGTATTGTGTGCAAAGTCATGAAGATTATCAGGAGGAGAGTGGTCGAACACCTGGAACGGAACAAGATTATAAATGAAAACCAGCATGGGTTCATTGAAGGCAAATCTTGTATCACAAATCTCCTAGAGTTTTATGACAAGGTAACAGAAGTAAGACACGAGAGAGAGGGGTGGGTAGATTGCGTTTTCCTAGACTGCAGGAAGACCTTTGACACAGTTCTCCACAAGAGATTAGTGCAGAAGCTGGAGGATCAGGTGCATATAACAGGGAGGGCACTGCAATGGATCAGGGAATACCTGGCAGGGAGGCAACAACGAGTCATGGTACGTGAAGAGGTATCACAGTGGGCGCCTGTGACAAGCGGGGTCCCACAGGGGTCAGTTCTAGGACCAGTGCTATTTTTGATATATGTGAACGACATGATGGAAGGAATAGACTCTGAAGTGTCCCTATTCGCAGATGATGTGAAGTTGATGAGAAGAATTAAATCGGATGAGGATGAGGCAGGACTGCAAAGAGACCTGGACAGGCTGGACATGTGGTCCAGAAACTGGCTTCTCGAATTCAACCCTGCCAAATGCAAAGTCATGAAGATTGGGGAGGGGCAAAGAAGACCGCAGACAGAGTATAGGCTAGGTGGACAAAGACTACAGACCTCACTCAGGGATAAAGACCTTGGGGTGACCATAACACCGAGCACATCACCGATACCTTAATAAGGAATCGTTCAAGACACTGTACACTGTGTATGTTAGGCCCATACTGGAGTATGCAGCACCAGTCTGGAACCCACACCTGGTCAAGCACGTCAAGAAGTTAGAGAAAGTACAAAGGTTTGCAACAAGGCTAGTCCCAGAGCTCAGGGGAATGTCGTACGAGGAAAGGTTGAGGGAAATCGGACTGACGACACTGGAGGACAGAAGGGTCAGGGGAGACATGATAACGACATACAAGATACTGCGGGGAATAGACAAGGTGCACAGAGATAGAATGTTCCAGAGAGGGGACTCAGAAACAAGGGGTCACAACTGGAAGCTGAAGACTCAGACGAGTCACAGGGATGTTAGGGAGTATTTCTTCATAGAGTCGTCAGGAAGTGGAATAGCCTAGCAAGTGAAGTAGTGGAGGCAGGAACCATACATAGTTTTAAGAAGAGGTATGATACAGCTCAGGAAGCAGAGAGAGAGAGGACCTAGTAGCGATCAGTGAAGAGGCGGGGCCAGGAGCTGAGTCTCGACTCCTGCAACCACAATTAGGTGAGTACAATTAGGTGAGTACACACATACACACTTGTGGAGAGGACAGCGAGTGCTGGCTACGTTGAATAATTTTCTTTTTTGTTACTCAGCCTCTGATGCAACTGAACTAATATCTCGGGGTAAAAGAAAGTATACAAAGAATTTGTTGACGGAAACATTGCTATTGTGTTCAAGATAGGTCTATGCTTCTTCCAGTGGTTACTACAGTGTTCAAGGTAGGTCTATGCTTCTTCCAGTGGTTGCTACAGTGTTCAAGGTAGGTCTATGCTTCTTCCAGTAGATGCTACAGTGTTCAAGGTAGGTCTATGCTTCTTCCAGTGGTTGCTGCAGTGTTCAAGGTAGGTCTATGCTTCTTCCAGTGGTTGCTACAGTGTTCAAGGTAGGTCTATGCTTCTTCCAGTGGTTGCTACGGTGTTCAAGGAAGGTCTATGCTTCTTCCAGTGGTTGCTACAGTGTTCAAGGTAGGTCTATGCTTCTTCCAGTGGTTGCTACAGTGTTCAAGGTAGGTCTGCGCTACTTCCAGTGGTTCCTATAGTGTTCGAAGTAGATATATGCTTCTTCCAGTGGTTGCTACAGTGTTCAAGGTAGGTCTATGCTTCTTCCAGTGGTTCCTATAGTGTTCAAGGTAGGTCTATGCTTCTTCCAGTGGTTGCTACAGTGTTCAAGGTAGGTTTGCGCTACTTCCAGTGGTTCCTATAGTGTTCGAAGTAGATATATGCTTCTTCCAGTGGTTGCTACAGTGTTCAAGGTAGGTCTATGCTTCTTCCAGTGGTTCCTATAGTGTTCAAGGTAGATCTATGCTTCTTCCAGTGGTTGCTACAGTGTTCAAGGTAGGTCTATGCTTCTTACAGTGGTTGCTACAGTGTTCAAGGTGGGTCTGTGCTTCTTCCAGTGGTTTCTACAGTGTTTAAAGTAGGTCTATGCTTCTTAAAGTTGTTGCTACAGTGTTCAAGGTAGGTCTATGCTTCTTCCAGTGGTTGCTACAGTGTTCAAGGTAGGTCTATGCTTCTTCCAGTGGTTGCTACAGTGTTCAAGGTAGGTCTATGCTTCTTACAGTGGTTGCTACAGTGTTCAAGGTAGGTCTATGCTTCTTCCAGTGGTTGCTACAGTGTTCAAGGTAGGTCTATGCTTCTTAAAGTTGTTGCTACAGAGTTCAAGGTAGGTCTATGCTTCTTCCAGTGGTTGCTACAGTGTTCAAGGTAGGTCTATGCTTCTTCCAGTGGTTGCTACAGTGTTCAAGGTAGGTCTATGCTTCTTAAAGTTGTTGCTACAGTGTTCAAGGTAGGTCTGCGCTACTTCCAGTGGTTCCTATAGTGTTCAAAGTAGATATATGCTTCTTCCAGTGGTTGCTACAGTATTCAAGGTAGGTCTATGCTTCTTCCAGTGGTTCCTATAGTGTTCAAGGTAGATCTATGCTTCTTCCAGTGGTTGCTACAGTGTTCAAGGTAGGTCTATGCTTCTTCCAGTGGTTCCTATAGTGTTCAAGGTAGATTTATGCTTCTTCCAGTGGTTGCTACAGTGTTCAAGGTAGGTCTATGCTTCTTTCAGTGGTTCCTACAGTGTTCAAGGTAGGTCTATGCTTCTTCCAGTGGTTGCTACAGTGTTCAAGGTAGGTCTATGCTTCTTCAAGTGGTTCCTATAGTGTTCAAGGTAGATCTATGCTTCTTCCAGTGGTTGCTACAGTGTTCAAGGTAGGTCTATGCTTCTTACAGTGGTTGCTACAGTGTTCAAGGTGGGTCTGTGCTTCTTCCAGTGGTTTCTACAGTGTTTAAAGTAGGTCTATGCTTCTTAAAATTGTTGCTACAGTGTTCAAGGTAGGTCTATGCTTCTTCCAGTGGTTGCTACAGTGTTCAACGTAGGTCTATGCTTCTTCCAGTGGTTGCTACAGTGTTCAAGGTAGGTCTATGCTTCTTACAGTGGTTGCTACAGTGTTCAAGGTAGGTCTATGCTTCTTCCAGTGGTTGCTACAGTGTTCAAGGTAGGTCTATGCTTCTTAAAGTTGTTGCTACAGTGTTCAAGGTAGGTCTATGCTTCCTACAGTGGTTGCTACAGTGTTCAAGGTAGGTCTATGCTTCTTCCAGTGGTTGCTACAGTGTTCAAGGTAGGTCTATGCTTCTTAAAGTTGTTGCTACAGTGTTCAAGGTAGGTCTATGCTTCTTCCAGTGGTTGCTACAGTGTTCAAGGTAGGTCTATGCTTCTTCCAGTGGTTGCTACAGTGTTCAAGGTAGGTCTATGCTTCTTAAAGTTGTTGCTACAGTGTTCAAGGTAGGTCTGCGCTACTTCCAGTGGTTCCTATAGTGTTCAAAGAAGATATATGCTTCTTCCAGTGGTTGCTACAGTATTCAAGGTAGGTCTATGCTTCTTCCAGTGGTTCCTATAGTGTTCAAGGTAGATCTATGCTTCTTCCAGTGGTTGCTACAGTGTTCAAGGTAGGTCTATGCTTCTTCCAGTGGTTCCTATAGTGTTCAAGGTAGATTTATGCTTCTTCCAGTGGTTGCTACAGTGTTCAAGGTAGGTCTATGCTTCTTTCAGTGGTTCCTACAGTGTTCAAGGTAGGTCTATGCTTCTTCCAGTGGTTGCTACAGTGTTCAAGGTAGGTCTATGCTTCTTCAAGTGGTTCCTATAGTGTTCAAGGTAGATCTATGCTTCTTCCAGTGGTTGCTACAGTGTTCAAGATAGGTCTATGCTTCTTACAGTGGTTGCTACAGTGTTCAAGGTGGGTCTGTGCTTCTTCCAGTGGTTTCTACAGTGTTTAAAGTAGGTCTATGCTTCTTAAAATTGTTGCTACAGTGTTCAAGGTAGGTCTATGCTTCTTCCAGTGGTTGCTACAGTGTTCAAGGTAGGTCTATGCTTCTTCCAGTGGTTGCTACAGTGTTCAAGGTAGGTCTATGCTTCTTACAGTGGTTGCTACAGTGTTCAAGGTAGGTCTATGCTTCTTCCAGTGGTTGCTACAGTGTTCAAGGTAGGTCTATGCTTCTTAAAGTTGTTGCTACAGTGTTCAAGGTAGGTCTATGCTTCTTCCAGTGGTTGCTACAGTGTTCAAGGTAGGTCTATGCTTCTTAAAGTTGTTACTACAGTGTTCAAGGTAGGTCTGCGCTACTTCCAGTGGTTCCTATAGTGTTCAAAGTAGATATATGCTTCTTCCAGTGGTTGCTACAGTATTCAAGGTAGGTCTATGCTTCTTCCAGTGGTTCCTATAGTGTTCAAGGTAGATCTATGCTTCTTCCAGTGGTTGCTACAGTGTTCAAGGTAGGTCTATGCTTCTTCCAGTGGTTGCTACAGTGCTCAAGGTAGGTCTGCGCTACTTCCAGTGGTTCCCATAGTTGTGTACGAATGGTATATAATACCGACGAGATGAGAGTAAGACACATGTGCAACATCTGGGTATCTTTATTGTAGACGTTTCGCCATCCAGTGGCTTTATCAATACAAATTCCAGGACATAACTTGAAGACAGTAGAACTATGTACAGAAGATGAGGTAATCAGTCCCTCAACCTAGGAGTAGGTGCGAACAGCACCATAGTCGTGGAGATTCTGAAGCAGAAGAAAGAATCGTGGCGCTTATATAGTAACGTCAGGTGAAGCAGACGAGGGCAAATTCACTGGTGGGCGGGATTCCCCAGTGGAAGTAGGTCCTTACCTCATCTTCTGTACATAGTTCGACTGTCTTCAAGTTATGTCCTGGAATTTGTATTGATAAAGCCACTGGATGGCGAAACGTCTACAATAAAGATACCCAGATGTTACACATGTGTCTTACTCTCATCTTGTCGGTATTATATACCATTCGTACACAACTTGTCAGACACTGCAACATCATGGAATCTTAATTCTGAGGACATGTACATAACCTTCACAACTACGACAACTACTACTACAACTAACCCATCTCTTTGGGAAGGACCTACTTCCACTGGGGAATCCCGCCCACCAGTGAATTTGCCCTCGTCTGCTTCACCTGACGTTACTATATAAGCGCCAGGATTCTTTCTTCTGCTTCAGAATCTCCACGACTATGGTGCTGTTCGCACCTACTCCTAGGTTGAGGGACTGATTACCTCATCTTCTGTACATAGTTCTACTGTCTTCAAGTTATGTCCTGGAATTTGTATTGATAAAGCCACTGGATGGCGAAACGTCTACAATAAAGATACCCAGATGTTGCACATGTGTCTTACTCTCATCTTGTCGGTATTATATACCATTCGTACACAACTTGTCAGACACTGCAACATCATGGAATCTTAATTCTGAGGACATGTACATAACCTTCACAACTACGACAACTACTACTACAACTAACCCATCTCTTTGGGAAGGACCTACTTCCACTGGGGAATCCCGCCCACCAGTGAATTTGCCCTCGTCTGCTTCACCTGACGTTACTATATAAGCGCCACGATTCTTTCTTCTGCTTCAGAATCTCCACGACTATGGTGCTGTTCGCACCTACTTCTAGGTTGAGGGACTGATTACCTCATCTTCTGTACATAGTTCTACTGTCTTCAAGTTATGTCCTGGAATTTGTATTGATAAAGCCACTGGATGGCGAAACGTCTACAATAAAGATACCTAGATGTTGCACATGGTTCTCATAGTGTTCAAAGTAGATATATGCTTCTTCCAGTGGTTGCTACAGTGTTCAATGTAGGTCTATGCTTCTTCCAGTGGTTCCTATAGTGTTCAAGGTAGGTCTATGCTTCTTCCAGTGGTTGCTACAGTGCTCAAGGTGGGTCTGTGCTTCTTCCAGTGGTTTCTACAGTGTTCAAAGTAGATATGTGCTTCTTCCAGTGGTTGCTACAGTGTTCAAGGTAGGTCTATGCTTCTTTCAGTTGTTGCTACAGTGTTCAAGGTAGGTCTATGCTTCTTCCAGTGGTTGCTACAGTGTTCAAGGTAGGTCTATGCTTCTTCCAGTGGTTGCTACAGTGTTCAAGGTAGGTCTATGCTTCTTCCAGTGGTTGCTACGGTGTTTAAAGTAGGTCTATGCTTCTTTCAGTGGTTGCTTCAGTGTTCAAGGTAGGTCTATGTTTCTTCCAGTGGTTGCTACAGTGTTCAAGGTAGATCTATGCTTCTTCTAGTGGTTGCTGCAGTTTTTAAAGTAGGTCTATGCTTCTTCCAGTGGTTGCTACGGTGTTCACGGTAGGTCTATGCTTCTTCCAGTGGTTGCTACCGTGTTTAAAGTAGGTCTATGCTTCTTCCAGTGGTTGCTACAGTGTTCAAGATAGGTCTATGCTTCTTCCAGTGGTTGCTACAGTGTTTAAAGTAGGTCTATGATTCTTCCAGTGATTGCTACAGTGTTCATTGTAGGTCTATCCTTCTTCCAGTGGTTGCTACAATGTTCAAGGTAGGTCTATGCTTCTTCCAGTGGTTTCTACAGTGTTTAAAGTAGGTCTATGCTTCTTCCAGTCTTTGCGACAGTTTTCAAGGTAGGTCTATGCTTCTTCCAGTGGTTGCTACAGTGTTCACGGTAGGTCTACGTTTCTTCCAGTGGTTGCTACAGTGTTTAAAGTAGGTCTATTCTTCTTCCAGTTGTTGCTACAGTGTTCAAGGTAGGTCTATGCTTCTTCCAGTGGTTGTTACAATGTTTAAGGTAGGTCTGTGCTTCTTCCAGTGGTTTCTACAGTATTCCAGGTAGGTCTATGCTTCTTCCAGTGGTTGCTACAGTGTTCAAGGTAGGTGTATGCTTCTTCCAGTGGTTGCTACAGTGTTCAAGGTAGGTCTATGCTTCTTCCAGTGGTTGCTACAGTGTTCAATGTAGGTCTATGCTTCTGCCAGTGGTTGCTACAGTGTTCAAGGTAGGTCTATGCTTCTTCCAGTGGTTACTACAGTGTTCAAGGTAGGTCTATGCTTCTTCCAGTGTTTACTACAGTGTTTAAAGTAGGTCTATGCTTCTTCCAGTGGTTGCTACAGTGTTCAAGGTAGGTCTATGTTTCTTCCAGTGGTTTGTACGGTGTTCAAGTTAGTTCCATGCTTCTTCCAGTGGTTGCTACAGTGTTCAAGGTAGGTTGCTACATTTTTAAAGGTAGACCTTTGCTAATCCAGTGGCTGCTAGAGTGTTCAAGGTAGATCTATGCTTCATCCAGAGGCTTTTACAGTTTTCAAAGTAGGTGTATGGTTCTTCCAGTGGTTGCTGCAGTGTTCAAGTTAGGTCTCCGCTTCATTCAGTGGTGTCATATCCTTAAAGCAGTTACCACTACGTCAAGTTATACCACCATCGTATTAACAGAGGTGACACCAGGTTCTGTTTGCGGCGTTTCACGTCAGTGTTTGGGAAGAACCTATATACGTTGTTACGTACACGTCGACAGCCATGACTATTAGTGGCGATACAAGTGAAGAGCGAGGTATAAAAGTCACACTACCGTAACTTGAACAAATTACAACAACTACAGCTTTCTCTTCTTCCCGGTTGATTCTCTCGTCTTGCCTATCCCAGTAATTTCACAGTTCAACTCACTCTTAATGCAAAAATAAAAAAAAAATAAAAAAAAAAGCAGAGGACTCAACAAACCCACTTTCCCTATTAACAGAGATAGCTTGCTTTCTCTGATTGTAATTTACAGAATAACTCCCTTCAGTCCCTGTTGAATTAATGTGCTCGAAACAGTTTTACTGACTGTGGCATGCAAAGAGTACATTACATTCATTTGGCGTATGTGCACACTCCCATATAGGCTGCCTCCCAACCAGCGAACCGGGTGGTAAAGGTTTAACGATTAAGGGGGCCCCATCGTTAAATCAGTACCTTGGTTCAGCCAATCAATCATAAGGTGGGTCGGACAATTGCGAAGGTGACGTGGTAGCACTCACTCTTAGCTCTTGTCAGATTCATACAGCTGCTGATTAATCACGGTTGTCTCTTTGTCTCTGGTTGTTGTTTTGCCTCTTGATCACCGTGATACACTTACGTTCCAAACTCTTGTACATAGTGTACATAAGTGTAAATACTTATAATCATACTTGGTGAAGGAAAATATAATTTAAAGACTACTGCTGTGCTTATTTTCGCTCCAAGTCCCATTACGACCCAGGATAACAAGTCTTTCTCCCCTGGTGCGTAATATTGACACTAGTCTGCCACACCATCTTCGAAAGTTTTTTTTTTTCTCTTCATCATCTCTTCGTTACACACTGGAAAAATTGAACACAACTGCAACATAATGTTATTCTTTATTGATTACGTTTTGCCCACGCAGTGGGCTTTATAAAGTCACAAACAGATCTACCTGACTCTCCACGCTATATACTCGTTTACTCATGTGCTCTCTACTCATGTGACTTGATAAAGCGCATTGTCTGGGCGAAACGTAGTCAATAAAGTATAGTATTATACTACATTTGTGTTCAATTTTTACATCGTGTCGGTATTTTATACCTTTTATCTCCATCTTCGTTAAACGGGTGAAAGTGACCGCTTCGTTTCCTACAGACTTAAGGAATATGAAAGAAACACTCGCCTTGCTAACACTGTGTTTTGTCCAAGCCTTCACAACAAACAACAAACCAAACATGACTATCAGCTCCCGCTGTGTCAACTGCTCTAATCCTCAGAAAAAAAATATATGACTTTTTTCAGTCTTTTTCATCTGGCGACTTGATAATGATCAGGAATGGATGTCAGCGTCGTTCAGTTTTCATTTGCAATTTGTCGGTTTCTTAATTAAGACGTATTGTTGGTGATTGCAATGCGTCGTGGCGTCGTTATGAACACTGACACTTAGCAAATAAAATATCAGACAGTGTGAAATAAAATTTATTAATTGGTATCGACCAGCGGCGTCAAGACGTGACTCTACACTGAGACATTACACAATAAAATGGCACAATACCAGGACTGGAACAACACACAAATAACCCGCACATAGCAGAGAAGAGCTCACCACCACGCTTTGGTACGACTTCGACCATTTCGAAAGTGACACTGTAAATGATCCAAGTCGGACCGAAACGTCGTCGTAAGCTCTTCTCTCCTATGTGCTGGTTATTTGTGTAATATTTGTGTATTATCAGACAATGTATCAGTCCCAGAAGCGAAGCGTCTTCTAATAAACATCCTGGTGGTCGCTGACGTGTCTTGCTAAGACATTCAAAGTTGAAAAAGCAAGTCTTAAGAAACATCAAGACACTTCCGAAAAGTTAAAATTTCCTCCATAATTAAGGTCACTTTGCAACATAAACATAGCGACCACAGGGTCACTTCTCTCTACCTAATGCATCCCCAGGTACCACAGCGTCACTTCTCCCTGCCTAATGCATCCCCAGGTACAACAGGGTCACTTCTCTCTACCTAATGCATTCCCAGATACTACAGGGGTGACTTCTCTCCACCTAATGATTCCCCAGCGACCACAGGGTCACTTCACTCCACCTAATACATCCCTAGGTACCACAGGGTCACTTCACTCCACCTAATGCATCCCCAGGTACCACAGGGTCACTTCTCTTCATCTATTGCATCTCAAGGTATCACAGGGTCACTTCTCTCTGCCTAATGCATCCCCAAATACCACAGGGTCCCTTCTTTCCACTTAATGCATCCCCAGGTACCACTGGATCACTTCTCTTCACCTACTGTATCTACAGGTACCACAGGGTCACTTCTCTCTGCCTAATGCATCCCCAGGTACCAAAGGGTCACTTCTCTCTGCCTAATGCATCCCCCAGGTACCACAGGGTAACTTCTCTCCACCTACTGCATCCCCAGGTACCACAGGGTCACTTCTCTCCACCTAATGATTCCACAGTGACCACAGGGTCACTTCTCTCCACCTAATGCATCCCCAGGTACCACAGGGTCACTTCTCTCTTCCTAATGCATCCCCAGGTACGACAGGGTCATTTCTCTCCATCTAATGCATCTCCAGGTACCACAGGGTCACTTCTCTCTGCCTAATGCATCCCCAGGTACCACAGGGTCACTTCTTTCCACCTAATACATCCCCCAGGTACCACAGGGTCACTTCTCTCTGCCTAATGCATCCCCAGGTACCACAAGGCCACTTCTCTCCACCTATTACATCCCCAAGTGCCACAGGGCCACTTCTCTCTGCCTAATGCATCCCTAGGTATCACAAGGTCACTTCTCTCTACCTAATGCATCTCCAGGTACCACAAGGTCACTTCTCTCTGTCTAATGCATCCCCAGGTACCACAGGGTCACTTCTCTCTACCTAATGAATCCCTAGGTACCACAGGGTCACTTCTCTCTACTTAATGCATCCCCCAGGTACCACAAGGTCACTTCTCTCTGCCTAATGCATCCCCAGGTACCACAGGGACACTTCTCTCCAACTAATGCATCCCCAGGTACCACAGATTCACTTCTCTCTACCTAATGCATCCCAAGGTACCACAGGGTCACTTCTCTCTACCTAATGCATCCCCAGGTACCACAGGGTCACTTCTCTCTATCTAATGCATCCCCAGGTACCACAAGGTCACTTCTCTCTGCCTAATGCATCCCCAGGTACCACAGGGTCACTTCTCTCTGCCTAATGCATCCCCAAATTCCACAAGGTCACTTCTGTCTGCCTAATGCATCCCCAGGTACCACAGGGTCACTTCTCTCTACCTAATGCATCCCCACGTACCACAGGGGTCACTTCTCTTCACCTGATGAATCCCCAGGTACCACAGGGTCACTTCTCTCCACTTAATGCACCCCCAGGTACCACAGGGTCACCTCTCTCTACCTAATGTATCCCCAGCGACCACAGAGTTACTTCTCTCTACCTAATGCATCTATAGGTTCCGCAGGGTCACTTCTCTTTACCTAATGCATCCCCAGCGACCACACGGTCACTTCTCTCCACCTAATGCATCCCCAGGTACCACAGGGGTCACTTCTCTCTACCTAATGCATCCCCAGCGACCACAGGGTCACTTCTCTCCACCTAATGCATTCCCCGCGATCACAGGGGTCACTTCTCTCCACTAATGCAACCCCAGCCACCACAGGGGCCACTACTCTTTACTTAATGCATCCCCAGCTACCATAGGGTTCACTTCTCTCCACCTGTTGCATCCCCAGCTACCACAGGTGACACTTCTCTCCACCTAATGCATCCCCAGGTACCACAGGGTCACTTCTCTCCACCTAATACATCCCCAGGTACCACAGGGTCACCTCTCTCTACCTAATGCATCCCCAGCGACCACAGGGTCACTTCTCTCTGCCTAATGCATCCCCAGGTACCACAGGGTCACTTCTCTCTACCTAATGCATCCCCAGCGACCACACGGTCACTTCTCTCCACCTAATGCATCCCCAGGTACCACAGGGGTCACTTCTCTCTACCTAATGCATCCCCAGCGACCACAGGCTCACTTCTCTCCACCTAATGCATTCCCAGCGATCACAGGGGTCACTTCTCTCCACCTAATGCATCCCCAGCGACCACAGAGGCCACTTCTCTTTACTTAATGTATCCCCACCTACCACAGGGTTCACTTCTCTCCACCTGTTGCATCCCCAGCTACCACAGAGGACACTTCTCTCATCCTAATGCATCCCCAGGTACCACAGGGTCACTTCTCTCTATCTAATGATTCCCCCAGCGGCCACAGGGTCACTTCTCTCTACCTACTGCATCCCCAGGTACCACAGGGGTCACTACTCTCCACCTAATGATTCCCCAGCAACCACAGGGTCACTTCTCTCCAACTAATGCATCCCCTGGTACCACAGGGTCACTTCTCTCCACCTAATGCATCCCCAGGTACCACAGCGTCACTTCTCTTCACCTAATGCATCTCCATGTACCACAGGGTCACTTCTCTCTGCCTAATGCATCCCCAGGTACCACAGGGCCATTTCTCTCCAACAAATGCATCCGCCAATTACCACAGGGTCACTTCTCTCTGGCTAATACACCCCCAGGTACCACAAAGCCACTTCTCTCCTCCTATTACATCCCCAAGTACGACAGGGTCACTTCTCTCTGCCTAATGCATCCCCAGGTATCACAAGGTCACTTCACTCTATCTAATGCATCCCCAGGTACCACAGGGTCACTTCTCTCTGCCTAATGCATCCCCAGGTGCCACAGGGTAACTTCTCTCTACCTAATGGATCCCCATGTACAACAGGGTCACTTCTCTCTACTTAATGCATCCCAAGGTGCCACAGGGTCACTTCTCTCTGCCTAATGCATCCCCAGGTATCACAAGGTCACTTCACTCTTTCTAATGCATCCCCAGGTACCACAGGATCACTTCTCTCTGCCTAATGCATCCCCAGGTACCACATGGTCACTTCTATCTGTCTAATGCATCCCCAGGTACCACAGGGTCACTTCTCTCTACCTAATGCATCTCCAAGTACCACAGGGGTCACTTCTCTCCACCTAATGCATCCCAATGTGCCACAGGGTCACTTCTCTCCACTTAATGCACCCCCAGGTACCACAGGGTCACCTCTCTCTACCTAATGCATTCCCCGCGATCACAGGGGTCACTTCTCTCCACTAATGCATCCCCAGCCACCACAGGGGCCACTACTCTTTACTTAATGCATCCCCAGCTACCACAGGGTTCACTTCTCTCCACCTGTTGCATCCCCAGCTACCACAGGGGACACTTCTCTCCACCTAATGCATCCCCAGGTACCACAGGGTCACTTTTCTCCACTTAATGCACCCCCAGGTACCACAGGGTCACCTCTCTCTACCTAATGCATCCCCAGCGACCACAGGGTCACTTCTCTCCACCTAATGCATCCCCAGGTACCACAGGGGTCACTTCTCTCTACCTAACGCATCCCCAGCGACCACAGGCTCACTTCTCTCCACCTAACGCATCCCCAGGTACCACAGGGGTCACTTCTCTCTACCTAACGCATCCCCAGTGACCACAGGCTCACTTCTCTCCACCTAATGCATTCCCAGCGATCACAGGGGTCACTTCTCTCCACCTAATGCATCCCCAGCGACCACAGAGGCCACTTCTTTTTACATAATGTATCCCCAACTACCACAGGGGTCACTTCTCTCCACCTGTTGCATCCCCAGCTACCACAGAGGACACTTCTCTCATCCTAATGCATCCCCAGGTACCACAGGGTCACTTCTCTCTATCTAATGATTCCCAGCGGCCACAGGGTCACTTCTCTCTACCTACTGTATCCCCAGGTACCACAGGGGTCACTACTCTCCACCTAATGATTCCCTAGCAACCACAGGGTCACTTCTCTCCACCTAATGCATCCCCTGGTACCACAGGGTCACTTCTCTCCACCTAATGCATCCCCAGGTACCACAGCGTCACTTCTCTTCACCAAATGCATCTCCATGTACCACAGGGTCACTTCTCTTTGCCTAATGCATCCCCAGGTACCACAGGGAACATTTCTCTCCAACAAATGCATCCACCATTTACCACAGGGTCACTTCTCTCTGGCTAATACACCCCCAGGTACCACAAAGCCAGTTCTCTCCTCCTATTACATCCCCAAGTACCACAGGGTCACTTCTCTCTGCCTAATGCATCCCCAGGTACCACAGGGCCGTTTCTCTCCACCTATTGCATCCGCCAGGTACCACAGGGTCACTTCTCTCTGCCTAATACACCCCCAGGTACCACAAAGCCACTTCTCTCCTCCTATTACATCCCCAAGTACCTCAGGGTCACTTCACTCTATCTAATGCATCCCCAGGTACCACAGGGTCACTTCTCTCTGCCTAATGCATCCCCAGGTATCATAAGGTCACTTCTCTCTACTTAATGCATCCCAAGGTGCCACAGGGTCACTTCTCTCTGCCTAATGCATCCCCAGGTTCCATATGGTCACTTCTGTCTGTCTAATGCATCCCCAGGTACCACAGGGTCACTTCTCTCTGCCTAATGCATCCCCAAGTACCACAGGGGTCACTTCTCTCCACCTAATGCATCCCAAGGTGCCACAGAGTCACTTCTCTCCACTTAATGCACCCCCAGGTACCATAGGGTCACCTCTCTCTACCTAATGCATCCCCAGCGACCACAGGGTCACTTTTCTCTACCTAATGCATCCTCAGGTACCACAGGGTCACTTTTCTCTACCTAATGCATCCCCAGCGACCACACGGTCACTTCTCTCCACCTAATGCATCCCCAGGTACCACAGAGGTCACTTCTCTCTACCTAATGCATCCCCAGCTACCACAGGGTCACTTCTCTCCACCTGTTGCATCCCCAGCTACCACAGGGGACACTTCTCTCCACCTAATGCATCCCCAGGTACCCCAGGGTCACTTCTCTCTACTTAATGATTCCCAGCGACCACAGGGTCACTTCTCTCTTCCTACTGCATCCCCAGGTACCACAGGGGTCACTTCTCTCCACCTAATGATTCCCCAGCGACCATAGGGTCACTTCTTTCCACCTAATGCATCTCCAGGTACCACAGGGTCACTTCTCTCCACCTAATGCATCCCCAGGTACCATAGGGCCACTTCTCTCCACCTAATGCATCCCCCAGGTACCACAGGGTCACTTCTCTCTACCTAATGGATCCCCACGTACCACAGGGTAACTTCTCTCTACCTAATGGATCCCCACGTACCACAGGGTCACTTTTCTCTACTTAATGCATCCCCAGGTACCACAGGATCACTTCTCTCTGCCTAATGCATCCCCAGGTACCACATGGTCACTTCTGTCTGCCTAACGCATCCCCAGGTACCACAGGGTCACTTCTCTCTACCTAATGCATCCCCAATTACCACAGGGGTCACTTCTCTCCACCTAATGCATCCCCAGGTACCACAGGGTCACTTCTCTCCACTTAATGCACCGCCAGGTACCACAGGGTCACCTCTCTCTACCTAATGCATCCCCAGCGACGACAGGGTCACTTCTCTCTACCTAATGCGTCCCCAGCGACCACAGGCTCACTTCTCTCCACCTGTTGCATCCCCAGTTACCACAGGGGACACTTCTCTCCACCTAATGCATCCCCAAGTACCACAGGGGACACTTCTCTCCACCTAATGCATCCCCTGGTACCACAGGGTCACTTCTCTCTACCTAATGATACCCCAGCGACCACAGGGTCACTTTTCTCTACTTACTGCATCCCCAGGTACCACAGGGTCACTTCTCTCTTCCTAATGCATCCCCAAGTACCACAGGGTCACTTCTCTCTTCCTAATGCATCCCCAGGTACCACATGATCACTTCTCTCTGCCTAATGCATCCCCATGTTCCACGTGGTCACTTCTGTCTGCCTAATGCATCCCCAGGTACCACAGGGTCACTTCTCTCTACCTAATGCATCCCCACGTACCACAGGGGTCACTTCTCTCCACCTAATGCATCCCCAGGTACCACAGGGTCACTTCTCTCCACTTAATGCACCCCCAGGTACCACAGGGTCACCTCTCTCTACCTAATGCATCCCCAGCGACCACAGGGTCACTTCTTTCTACCTAATGCATCCTCAGGTACCACAGGGTCACTTATCTCTACCTAATGCATCCCCAGCGACCACACAGTCACTTCTCTCCACCTAATGCATCCCCAGATACCACAGGGGTCACTCCTCTCTACCTAATGCATCCCCAGTGACCACACAGTCACTTCTCTCCACCTAATGCGTCCCCAGCTACCACAGGGGTAACTTGTCTCCATTACTCATTCGATCGCTTTCTTGGCAGAAATATATTGACGTCAAGGTTCTTAACAAAGCTCTGGGAATGGATGACTTGCTCTAGAGACACCATGGGTCTCTCCTCGTCCTCGACCCACCTTATTCCTACCTTTCTGGCTGCTTCTTAGTCATCCTTATCCTGTTGACCATGAGCTGCAAACCTGCTGGTCGTAGGTTGCAGACCTGGTGGCCGTGGGTTGCAGACCTGGTGGCCGTGGGTTGCAGACCTGGTGGCCGTGGGTTGCAGACCTGGTGGCCGTGGGTTGCAGACCTGGTGGCCGTGGGTTGCTAACCTGCAATATCCTGGCTGATCAAGCTGTCTAGAGTAGACCCTGGCTCTGCTGTGAGAGCACATGCATAACAGAAACCCGTCACAGAAGTTTAAATTCACACTTGTGATGAAGAAAGCTGTGAGGCTCCAGGTTTCCCATTGAGAATTGTGTAAAAAATGAAGTGTTCCTCTCCAGTGTCAGGAGTATTGTGCAGACCTGTCATGTCAATAGTGGCAACCGTCTCGATCAAGTCAAAGTTTCTATCGTTTAAACACCTCTCTGTCTCTCTGTCTCTGTCTCTGTCTCTCTCTCTCTGTCATTCTCTCTCTCTCTCTCTCTCTCTCTCTCTCTCTCTCTCTCTCTCTCTCTCTCTCTCTCTCTCTCTCTCTCTCTCTCTCTCTCTCTCTCTCTCTCTCTGTCTCTCTCTGTCTCTCTCTCTCTCTCTCTGTCTCTCTCTGTCTCTCTCTCTCTCTCTCAGACACTACTCTTACACATCCCCCCACAGTGTTGAAGTGTCTGAGTGTCGCTACTGTGGCTCGGGGACCGTCCCTCCTGACGACATATTTGCATAATTTATTACGAAAAGAATGAAGAGGCACAATACTGTGACTGGAAGAGTACACAAATAGATAAGTAAGACACATGTACAACAATTAGGTATCTTTATTCTGAAACGTTTCGTCTATACGGTAGACTTCTTCAGTCGAGTACAGAGGCAACAGAAGACATAGAGACGTAGAGACGATGTATTCAGGAATAAACTTATAACTATTCACTAGTTAATGGCTCAGGTCGGACCGAAACGTCGTCGTCTTACGTTTTTTCTACTAAGTGCCTTTTATTTGTGTTTAATTTGTTACGTTAACGAATTTCGGTTTGCGTAATTATATGTCTCTCCAGTCAGCGAGATTATAGGTGAGTCGAGGTGAGTAAACTCTCTCTAGTTCAAACACTGACGCTGAACTGATGCCTCCACCAGGCATTAGCTTTGCCAGGTTACACACCTGGCAAAACTAAAACCAAGGACAACAGGTATTTCGACTGATGACTCCATCACTGGTTACATACCTGGCAAAACTAAACCCAGCGACCATAGGTGTGTTGACTGATGCCTCCACCACTGGTTATACACCTGCCAGTAGCCAAACCAAAGTTCCGCAGGTATGTTTACTACAGTAGCAGCTATGTGTCCCTCCCTCCCATCCATCCATCCATCCACCAGGCTGCTCAACTCCCGCGAGCCAAGCATCAACTGACACATGACAATTCTGCGCCATCCTTCTCTACGTCAAACAGAAGAAGTAAAAAAATAAATATTGGTGTCGTGGGTTTTGTTGTGTTCTTCCCACGACGTCTGTACCGGCGGAGTGCCCACCTATCATTGCACTGTTTCGCGTGATCGTCCCTGAAATTGAAATCTGCATTAATTTTCCAGTTGATGATAGAGTTGTGGGATGTAGTGAGCTGTGTCATCGGTGGAGGCTTCGCTTCGCTGAGTCCAGACCACACACAACTCTCCGAGAGTCGTGTGTGTATAATGACATCTGTTCAGAATGTGTATACCGACTGATGTGTGCGGTAAGTTGTGTATTAAGAATGATGTGCATTAAAAAAAAGTGTGTACTGAGAATGTGTATGGCAATTACTTTGTATTATAAGAAAGGTATTAAGGATGATGTGTATAAACAATATGTATAAAGAATGAGTATACCAAATGATTGCATTAAGAATGTAGTGTACGAACAAGTGTTTACATAAACAATATTAAGTGTGGTATGCATTAAGAAAGAATAGACGTAAGAAATTGTGATAATTTTAATGGAATAAATCTTTTGTGTTCAGCTGGTAGAGTCTACACTACAAATATTAATGTCCGAATTAATGATAGTGAGCGCAAGAATTTTTTTTTTTACATTAAACACTATAACTGAACAATTAGTTGACAATATGTAATATATGAAACATGTAAGAGAGAGGGGAGGGTTATTTTCCAGTAAGAGTTAAGACTCGGCCTTAAACAAGATGTGTGAGGCCTTCGAGGTTGTACGAGCAAAGTGATTGTCTGTGTGTTAGGAGAAAGAAGTGTACACAAAAGAAAATAAATCTGATAGTAAGGTGGAGTTGTTACAGTTGTTCTCTTCTGATGGTACAAAGTTCTGGGGAGATTCGGAACAGAACTTGCAAATGTTGGTACAAGAAATTCCTGACAGTTGTTCTCAGATATGCAAAACGAGTATTCGCCCGGCATAGTGCCAATAACAATATACTAGGCACTATACACACTTCTAGGTTTTTCTCCTTAAGTGAGGCTTCTTAGCCTGTGTCCACGAACTTATACTTAGTTTCCAGTCTTCATGGCCCTCAGTTTCCATAACCCCGGCATCTGCTGAGGGTGAATTCAAGGATCCACTTGTCTGACCAATCTTGCGGTATATTCAGGTTATTTGTAGCTTTTCCTGGCTCTCATCTGATGTTTAACTCTCGTTAATTTTACATCAAGTGCAAGCAGGGATACATCTATCTCTCTTGGTATGTCATTCACATATACCAGAAACAGTAATGATCCTAACACATATCATTGTTGAGTCACGTATGTTACACTCTCTCTCATTCTGACATTTCCTCTCCGATAATCTTACATTGTTTCCTTCCCACGTGATTCTCTTTGATCCACTGTAACGAATTTCCTGTTATTCTTGCCTTCTAATCAAGCTTTTGTCCCAGTCTATTGTGAAGTACTATATCAAATGCCTTTCATAGTCCAAAAATATGCAGTGGACTCATCCTTCTCTCTCTTACCTCACTTCCGTTATTTTCTCGTAGAACCCCCAAAGGTTTGTGAGGTAAGACTCACCATCTCTAAACCCGTGCTGGCTATTATTTACACAGCAACTTTCCTGACAATAGTTCCGTATCCACTGACTTGTAGGTTTTAACTAGTTGTTCACAGTTCTTTCACTCCCTCTCACAGAATCAATATTAACACTGTTGTGTATGATGTCAACTCACTTGAAGGTTTCTTTACTGCTTCCCATGGTGTGTGTATGAGTGTTTGTTTGTGTGTGTGTGTGTGTGTGTGTGTGTGTGTGTGTGTGTGTGTGTGTGTGTGTGTGTGTGTGTGTGTGTGTGTGTGTGTGTGTGTGTGTTGTGTGTGTGTTTGTGTGTGTTTGTGTGTGTGTGTGTGTGTGTGTGTGTGTGTGTGTGTGTGTGTGTGTGTGTGTGTGTGTGTGTGTGTGTGTGTGTGTGTGTGTGTGTGTGTGTGTGTGTGTGTGTGTGTGTGTGTGTTTGTGTGTGTGTGTGTGTGTGTGTGTGTGTGTGTGTGTGTGTGTGTGTGTGTGTGTGTGTGTGTTTGTGTGTGTGTGTGTGTGTGTGTGTGTGTGTGTGTGTGTGTGTGTGTGTGTGTGTGTGTTTGTGTGTGTGTTTGTGTGTGTTTGTGTGTGTTTGTGTGTGTGTGTGTGTGTGTGTGTGTGTGTGTGTGTGTGTGTGTGTGTGTGTGTGTGTGTGTTTGTGTGTGTGTTTGTGTGTGTTTGTGTGTGTGTGTGTGTGTGTGTGTGTGTGTGTGTGTTTGTGTGTGTGTGTGTGTGTGTGTGTGTGTGTGTGTGTGTGTGTGTGTGTGTGTGTGTGTGTGTGTGTGTGTGTGTTTGTGTGTGTGTGTGTGTGTGTGTGTGTGTGTGTGTGTGTGTGTGTGTGTGTGTGTGTGTGTGTGTGTGTGTGTGTGTGTGTGTTTGTGTGTGTTTGTGTGTGTGTGTGTGTGTGTGTGTGTGTGCGCTGGATAATAAGCACCATGACACAGACAGGAGATAATAATACAGAAGCTGTACTCAGAATTCCCATGAGATTGTTACTGATACATGTTTACATTCCAAGATCCGTGTTAGACGCAATAACGTGACGATACTGCTGCTGTGACGCTACTGTCACCGTGACGTTGCTGCTACCGTGACGTTACTGCCACCGTGACGTTACTGCCACCGTGACGTTGCTGCTACCGTGACGCTACTGCCACCTTCACGATACTACCATTGTAACGCATAGTGACAAAGCAGTGTATAAGTACATTCTCTGGCTTCTCGTGCACAAATACCTGGAGCATATAGTATATATTATATATATTATATATCACCGACAAGATTCGATACTTTACCAGTCTACAAGTTCTTTAAACACACAGTCACTATCCCTTTACGTTACTTCCGTATATGACATTATCCACTATACAAAAATACCGATTAATTAATATACCGGGCTGTGGTTCGTACGTTGGTTTGCGTTTGGCCAGCAGTAACAACTTGGCTGATCAGGCTCTGATCAACAGCGAGGCCTGGTCACGGACCGGGCCGCGGGGGCGTTGATCCCCAAAACACCATCCAGGTATACTTCTCCAGGTATACTTCTCCAGGTATATTCCTCCAGGTATACTCCTCCAGGTATACTTCTCCAGGTATACCCCTCCAGGTATACTTCTCCTGGTATACTCCTCCAGGTATACTTCTCCAGGTATACTTCTCCTGATATACTTCTCCAGGTATACTTCTCCAGGTATACTCCCCCAGGTATACACCTCCAGGTATACTTCTCCAGGTATACTCCTCCAGGAATACTCCTCCAGGTATACTTCTCCTGGTATACTCCTCCAGGTATACTTCTCCAGGTATACTTCCCCAGGTATACTCCTCCAGGTATACTTGTCAGCATAGTTGCTGTCCCCCTTATATATGTTGTATAGCATACCATAGTACCATCCAGGTGTTTATATAGAAGATCCCTTTTAGGCCTGTGGCTGTTTGTGTGACGTCACGGGATGCGCAAGTGTACGTTCGTACCTCTGCCTCCCTCTCAGTCGGTGTGTAGACATAGGCAGGACAAGGCAGGCTGGGTGCTCCATCTCCCATTACCACAGTCTGACAATATATCGTTAAGATAAGATAAGATAAGATAAGATTTCGTTCGGATTTTTAACCCCGGAGGGTTAGCCACCCAGGATAACCCAAGAAAGTCAGTGCGTCATCGAGGACTGTCTAACTTATTTCCATTGGGGTCCTTAATCTTGTCCCCCAGGATGCGACCCACACCAGTCGACTAACACCCAGGTACCTATTTGCTGCTAGGTGAACAGGACAACAGGTGTAAGGAAACGTGTCGGAATGTTCCCACCCGCCGGGAAACGAACCCGGGCCCTCCGTGTGTGAAGCAGGAGCTTTAGCCACCAGGCCACCGGGCCACAGCCACCAGGCCACCGGGCCACAGCCACCAGGCCACCGGGGCACCATCCAACAAGTGTGTCTACCTTCAATCCTCGATATCTCCTTTTAAGAACCCCTATGATATACTCCTCCAGGTATACTCCTCCAGGTATACTTCTCCTGGTATACTCCTCCAGGTATACTTCTCCAGGTATACTTCTCCTGGTATACTCCTCCAGGTATACTTCTCAAGGTATACTTCTCCAGGTATATTCCTCCAGGTATACTTCTCCAGGCATACTCCTCCAGGTATACTTCTCCAGGTATACTTCTCCAGGTATACTCCCCCAGGTATACTTCTCCTGGTATACTCCTCCAGGTATACTTCTCCTGGTATACTCCTCCAGGTATACTTCTCCTGGTATACTAATGCAGGTATACTTCTCCAGGTATACTCCCCCAGGTATACTTCTCCGGGTATACTCCTCCAGCTATACTTCTCCTGGTATACTCCTCCAGGTATACTTCTCCTGGTATACTCCTCCAGGTATACTTCTCCAGGTATACTTCTCCAGGTATACTCCTCCAGGTATACTTCTCCTGGTATACTCCTTCAGGTATACTTCTGGTATACTCCTGCAGGTATACTTCTCGAGGCATACTCCTCCAGGTATACTTCTGGTATACTCCTTCAGGTATACTTCTTCTGGTATACTCCTTCAGGTATACTTCTCCTGGTATACTCCTCCAGGTATACTTCTCCTGGTATACTCCTTCAGGTATACTTTTCCTGGTATACTCCTTCAGGTATACTTCTCCTGGTATACTCCTCCAGGTATACTTCTCGAGGCATACTCCTCCAGGTATACTTCTCCAGGCATACTTCTCCAGGTATACTCCCCCAGGTATACTTCTCCTGGCATACTCCAGGTATACTTCTCCTGGTATACTCCTCCAGGTATACTTCTCCAGGTATACTTCTCCAGGTATACCCCTCCAGGTATACTTCTCCAGATATACTTCTCCAGGTATACTTCTCCAGATATACTCCTCCAGGTATACTTCTCCTGGTATACTCCTCCAGGTATACTTCTCCAGGTATACTTCTCCAGGTATACCCCTCCAGGTATACTTCTCCAGATATACTTCTCCAGGTATACTTCTCCAGATATACTCCTCCAGGTATACTTCTCCAGGCATACTCCTCCAGGTATACTTCTCCTGGTATACTCCTCCAGGTATACTTCTCCTGGTATACTCCTCCAGGTATACTTCTCCAGGTATTCTTCTCCAGGTATACTCCTCCAGGTATACTTCTCCAGATATACTCGTCCAGGTATGCTTCTCCTGGTATACTCCTCCAGGTATACTTCTCCAGATATACTCGTCCAGGTATACTTCTCCAGATATACTCGTCCAGGTATACTTCTGGTATACTCCTCCAGGTATACTTCTCCAGGTATACTTCTCCTGGTATACTCCTCCAGGTATACTTCTCCAGATATACTCGTCCAGGTACACTTCTCCAGATATACTCCTGCAGGTATACCTTCTTAATATCCCAACAAGGACACCTACTTACCACACACGGGAAGGGCTCGCTAGTGTTCTAGGTACACGGGAAGGGCTGGCTAGTGTTCTAGGTACACGGGAAGGGCTGGCTAGTGTTCTAGGTACACGGGAAGGGCTCGCTAGTGTTCTAGGTACACGGGAAGGGCTCGCTAGTGTTCTAGGTACACGGGAAGGGCTCGCTAGTGTTCTAGGTACACGGGAAGGGCTCGCTAGTGTTCTAGGTACACGGGAAGGGCTCGCTAGTGTTCTAGGTACACGGGAAGGGCTCGCTAGTGTTCTAGGTACACGGGAAGGGCTCGCTAGTGTTCTAGGTACACGGGAAGGGCTCGCTTGTGTTCTAGGTACACGGGAAGGGCTCGCTAGTGTTCTAGGTACACGGGAAGGGCTCGCTAGTGTTCTAGGTACACGGGAAGGGCTCGCTAGTGCTCTAGGTACACGGGAAGGGCTCGCTAGTGTTCTAGGTACACGGGAAGGGCTCGCTAGTGTTCTAGGTACACGGGAAGGGCTCGCTAGTGTTCTAGATACACGGGAAGGGCTCGCTAGTGTTCTAGGTACACGGGAAGGGCTCGCTAGTGTTCTAGGTACACGGGAAGGGCTCGCTAGTGTTCTAGGTACGCGGGAAGGGCTCGCTAGTGTTCTAGGTACACGGGAAGGGCTCGCTAGTGTTCTAGGTACACGGGAAGGGCTCCCTAGTGTTCTAGGTACACGGGAAGGGCTCGCTAGTGTTCTAGGTACACGGGAAGGGCTCGCTAGTGTTCTAGGTACACGGGAAGGGCTCGCTAGTGTTCTAGGTACACGGGAAGGGCTCGCTAGTGCTCTAGGTACACGGGAAGGGCTCGCTAGTGTTCTAGGTTCACGGGAAGGGCTCGCTAGTGTTCTAGGTACACGGGAAGGGCTCGCTAGTGTTCTAGGTACACGGGAAGGGCTCGCTAGTGTTCTAGGTACACGGGAAGGGCTCGCTAGTGTTCTAGGTACACGGGAAGGGCTCGCTAGTGTTCTAGGTACACGGGAAGGGCTCGCTAGTGTTCTAGGTACACGGGAAGGGCTCGCTAGTGTTCTAGGTACACGGGAAGGGCTCGCTAGTGTTCTAGGTACACGGGAAGGGCTCGCTAGTGTTCTAGGTACACGGGAAGGGCTCGCTAGTGTTCTAGGTACACGGGAAGGGCTCGCTAGTGTTCTAGGTACACGGGAAGGGCTCCCTAGTGTTCTATGGTACACGGGAAGGGCTCGCTAGTGTTCTAGGTACACGGGAAGGGCTCGCTAGTGTTCTAGGTACACGGGAAGGGCTCGCTAGTGTTCTAGGTACACGGGAAGGGCTCGCTAGTGCTCTAGGTACACGGGAAGGGCTCGCTAGTGTTCTAGGTACACGGGAAGGGCTCGCTAGTGTTCTAGGTACACGGGAAGGGCTCGCTAGTGTTCTAGGTACACGGGAAGGGCTCGCTAGTGTTCTAGGTACACGGGAAGGGCTCGCTAGTGTTCTAGGTACACGGGAAGGGCTCGCTAGTGTTCTAGGTACACGGGAAGGGCTCGCTAGTGCTCTAGGTACACGGGAAGGGCTCGCTAGTGTTCTAGGTACACGGGAAGGGCTTGCTAGTGTTCTAGGTACACGGGAAGGGCTCGCTAGTGTTCTAGGTACACGGGAAGGGCTCGCTAGTGTTCTAGGTACACGGGAAGGGCTCGCTAGTGTTCCAGGTACACGGGAAGGGCTCGCTAGTGTTCTAGGTACACGGGAAGGGCTCGCTAGTGTTCTAGGTACACGGGAAGGGCTCGCTAGTGTTCTAGGTACACGGGAAGGGCTCGCTAGTGTTCTAGGTACGCGGGAAGGGCTCGCTAGTGTTCTAGGTACACGGGAAGGGCTCGCTAGTGTTCTAGGTACGCGGGAAGAGCTCGCTAGTGTTCTAGGTACACGGGAAGGGCTCGCTAGTGATCTAGGTACACGGGAAGGGCTCGCTAGTGTTCTAGGTACACGGGAAGGGCTCGCTAGTGTTTTAGGTACACGGGAAGGGCTCGCTAGTGTTCTAGGTACGCGGGAAGGGCTCGCTAGTGCTCTAGGTACACGGGAAGGGCTCGCTAGTGTTCTAGGTACACGGGAAGGGCTCGCTAGTGCTCTAGGTACACGGGAAGGGCTCGCTAGTGTTCTAGGTACACGGGAAGGGCTCGCTAGTGTTCTAGGTACACGGGAAGGGCTCGCTAGTGTTCTAGGTACGCGGAAAGGGCTCGCTAGTGCTCTAGGTACACGGGAAGGGCTCGCTAGTGTTCTAGGTACACGGGAAGGGCTCGCTAGTGTTCTAGGTACACGGGAAGGGCTCGCTAGTGCTCTAGGTACACGGGAAGGGCTCGCTAGTGTTCTAGGTACACGGGAAGGGCTCGCTAGTGTTCTAGGTACACGGGAAGGGTTCGCTAGTGTTCTAGGTACACGGGAAGGGCTCGCTAGTGTTCTAGGTACACGGGAAGGGCTCGCTAGTGTTCTAGGTACACGGGAAGGGCTCGCTAGTGTTCTAGGTACACGGGAAGGGCTCGCTAGTGTTCTAGGTACACGGGAAGGGCTCGCTAGTGTTCTAGGTACACGGGAAGGGCTCGCTAGTGTTCTAGGTACACGGGAAGGGCTCGCTAGTGTTCTAGGTACACGGGAAGGGCTCGCTAGTGCTCTAGGTACACGGGAAGGGCTTGCTAGTGTTCTAGGTACACTGGAAGGGCTCGCTAGTGTTCTAGGTACACGGGAAGGGCTCGCTAGTGTTCTAGGTACACGGGAAGGGCTCGCTAGTGTTCTAGGTACACGGGAAGGGCTCGCTAGTGTTCTAGGTACTCGGGAAGGGCTCGCTAGTGTTCTAGGTACACGGGAAGGGCTCGCTAGTGTTCTAGGTACACGGGAAGGGCTCGCTAGTGTTCTAGGTACACGGGAAGGGCTCGCTAGTGTTCTAGGTACACGGGAAGGGCTTGCTAGTGTTCTAGGTACACGGGAAGGGCTCGTTAGTGTTCTAGGTACACGGGAAGGGCTCGCTAGTGTTCTAGGTACACGGGAAGGGCTCGCTAGTGTTCTAGGTACATGGGAAGGGCTCGCTAGTGTTCTAGGTACACGGGAAGGGCTCGCTAGTGTTCTAGGCACGCGGGAAGGGCTCGCTAGTGTTCTAGGTACACGGGAAGGGCTCGCTAGTGTTCTAGGTACACGGGAAGGGCTCGCTAGTGTTCTAGGTACACGGGAAGGGCTTGCTAGTGTTCTAGGTACACGGGAAGGGCTCGCTAGTGTTCTAGGTACGCGGGAAGGGCTCGCTAGTGTTCTAGGTACACGGGAAGGGCTCGCTAGTGTTCTAGGTACACGGGAAGGGCTCGCTAGTGTTCTAGGTACACGGGAAGGGCTTGCTAGTGTTCTAGGTACACGGGAAGGGCTCGCTAGTGTTCTAGGTACACGGGAAGGGCTCGCTAGTGTTCTAGGTACACGGGAAGGGCTCGCTAGTGTTCTAGGTACACGGGAAGGGCTCGCTAGTGTTCTAGGTACATGGGAAGGGCTCGTTAGTGTTCTAGGTACACGGGAAGGGCTCGCTAGTGTTCTAGGTACGCGGGAAGGGCTCGCTAGTGTTCTAGGTACACGGGAAGGGCTCGCTAGTGTTCTAGGTACACGGGAAGGGCTCGCTAGTGTTCTAGGTACACGGGAAGGGCTTGCTAGTGTTCTAGGTACACGGGAAGGGCTCGCTAGTGTTCTAGGTACACGGGAAGGGCTCGCTAGTGTTCTAGGTACACGGGAAGGGCTCGCTAGTGTTCTAGGTACACGGGAAGGGCTCGCTAGTGTTCTAGGTACATGGGAAGGGCTCGCTAGTGTTCTAGGTACACGGGAAGGGCTCGCTAGTGTTCTAGGTACACGGGAAGGGCTCGCTAGTGTTCTAGGTACACGGGAAGGGCTCGCTAGTGTTCTAGGTACACGGGAAGGGCTCGCTAGTGTTCTAGGTACACGGGAAGGGCTCGCTAGTGTTCTAGGTACACGGGAAGGGCTCGCTAGTGTTCTAGGTACACGGGAAGGGCTCGCTAGTGTTCTAGGTACACGGGAAGGGCTCGCTAGTGTTCTAGGTACACGGGAAGGGCTCGCTAGTGTTCTAGGTACACGGGAAGGGCTCGCTAGTGTTCTAGGTACACGGGAAGGGCTCGCTAGTGTTCTAGGTACACGGGAAGGGCTCGCTAGTGTTCTAGGTACACGGGAAGGGCTCGCTAGTGTTCTAGGTACACGGGAAGGGCTCGCTAGTGTTCTAGGTACACGGGAAGGGCTTGCTAGTGTTCTAGGTACACGGGAAGGGCTCGCTAGTGTTCTAGGTACACGGGAAGGGCTCGCTAGTGTTCTAGGTACACGGGAAGGGCTCGCTAGTGTTCTAGGTACACGGGAAGGGCTCGCTAGTGTTCTAGGTACACGGGAAGGGCTCGCTAGTGTTCTAGGTACACGGGAAGGGCTCGCTAGTGTTCTAGGTACGCGGGAAGGGCTCGCTAGTGTTCTAGGAACACGGGAAGGGCTCGCTAGTGCTCTAGGTACACGGGAAGGGCTCGCTAGTGTTCTAGGTACACGGGAAGGGCTCGCTAGTGTTCTAGGTACACGGGAAGGGCTCGCTAGTGTTCTAGGTACGCGGGAAGGGCTCGCTAGTGCTCTAGGTACACGGGAAGGGCTCGCTAGTGTTCTAGGTACACGGGAAGGGCTCGCTAGTGTTCTAGGTACACGGGAAGGGCTCGCTAGTGTTCTAGGTACACGGGAAGGGCTCGCTAGTGTTCTAGGTACACGGGAAGGGCTCGCTAGTGTTCTAGGTACACGGGAAGGGCTCGCTAGTGTTCTAGGTACACGGGAAGGGCTCGCTAGTGTTCTAGGTACGCGGGAAGGGCTCGCTAGTGCTCTAGGTACACGGGAAGGGCTCGCTAGTGTTCTAGGTACACGGGAAGGGCTCGCTAGTGTTCTAGGTACACGGGAAGGGCTCGCTAGTGTTCTAGGTACACGGGAAGGGCTCGCTAGTGTTCTAGGTACACGGGAAGGGCTCGCTAGTGTTCTAGGTACGCGGGAAGGGCTCGCTAGTGTTCTAGGTACACGGGAAGGGCTCGCTAGTGATCTAGGTACACGGGAAGGGCTCGCTAGTGTTCTAGGTACACGGGAAGGGCTCGCTAGTGTTCTAGGTACACGGGAAGGGCTCGCTAGTGTTCTAGGTACACGGGAAGGGCTCGCTAGTGTTCTAGGTACACGGGAAGGGCTCGCTAGTGTTCTAGGTACACGGGAAGGGCTCGCTAGTGTTCTAGGTACACGGGAAGGGCTCGCTAGTGTTCTAGGTACACGGGAAGGGCTCGCTAGTGTTCTAGGTACACGGGAAGGGCTCGCTAGTGTTCTAGGTACACGGGAAGGGCTCGCTAGTGTTCTAGGTACACGGGAAGGGCTCGCTAGTGTTCTAGGTACACGGGAAGGGCTCGCTAGTGCTCTAGGTACACGGGAAGGGCTCGCTAGTGTTCTAGGTACACGGGAAGGGCTCGCTAGTGTTCTAGGTACACGGGAAGGGCTCGCTAGTGTTCTAGGTACACTAGGTACCCGGGAAGGGCTCGCTAGTGTTCTAGGTACACGGGAAGGGCTCGCTAGTGTTCTAGGTACACGGGAAGGGCTCGCTAGTGTTCTAGGTACACGGGAAGGGCTCGCTAGTGTTCTAGGTACACGGGAAGGGCTCGCTAGTGGTCTAGGTACACGGGAAGGGCTCGCTAGTGTTCTAGGTACACGGGAAGGGCTCGCTAGTGTTCTAGGTACACGGGAAGGGCTCGCTAGTGTTCTAGGTACACGGGACTGGAAGGGCTCGCTAGTGTTCTAGGTACACGGGAAGGGCTCGCTAGTGCTCTAGGTACACGGGAAGGGCTCGCTAGTGTTCTAGGTACACGGGAAGGGCTCGCTAGTGTTCTAGGTACACGGGAAGGGCTCGCTAGTGTTCTAGGTACACGGGAAGGGCTCGCTAGTGTTCTAGGTACACGGGAAGGGCTCGCTAGTGTTCTAGGTACACGGGAAGGGCTCGCTAGTGTTCTAGGTACACGGGAAGGGCTCGCTAGTGTTCTAGGTACACGGGAAGGGCTCGCTAGTGTTCTAGGTACACGGGAAGGGCTCGCTAGTGCTCTAGGTACACGGGAAGGGCTCGCTAGTGTTCTAGGTACTAGGTACACGGGAAGGGCTCGCTAGTGTTCTAGGTACACGGGACGGGCTCGCTAGTGTTCTAGGTACACGGGAAGGGCTCGCTAGTGCTCTAGGTACACGGGAAGGGCTCGCTAGTGTTCTAGGTACACGGGAAGGGCTCGCTAGTGTTCTAGGTACACGGGAAGGGCTCGCTAGTGTTCTAGGTACACGGGAAGGGCTCGCTAGTGTTCTAGGTACACGGGAAGGGCTCGCTAGTGTTCTAGGTACACGGGAAGGGCTCGCTAGTGTTCTAGGTACACGGGAAGGGCTCGCTAGTGTTCTAGGTACACGGGAAGGGCTCGCTAGTGTTCTAGGTACACGGGAAGGGCTCGCTAGTGTTCTAGGTACACGGGAAGGGCTCGCTAGTGTTCTAGGTACACGGGAAGGGCTCGCTAGTGTTCTAGGTACACGGGAAGGGCTCGCTAGTGTTCTAGGTACACGGGAAGGGCTCGCTAGTGCTCTAGGTACACGGGAAGGGCTCGCTAGTGTTCTAGGTACACGGGAAGGGCTCGCTAGTGCTCTAGGTACACGGGAAGGGCTCGCTAGTGTTCTAGGTACACGGGAAGGGCTCGCTAGTGTTCTAGGTACACGGGAAGGGCTCGCTAGTGTTCTAGGTACACGGGAAGGGCTCGCTAGTGCTCTAGGTACACGGGAAGGGGCTCGCTAGTGCTAGTGTTCTAGGTACACGGGAAGGGCTCGCTAGTGTTCTAGGTACACGGGAAGGGCTCGCTAGTGTTCTAGGTACACGGGAAGGGCTCGCTAGTGCTCTAGGTACACGGGAAGGGCTCGCTAGTGTTCTAGGTACACGGGAAGGGCTCGCTAGTGTTCTAGGTACACGGGAAGGGCTCGCTAGTGTTCTAGGTACACGGGAAGGGCTCGCTAGTGTTCTAGGTACACGGGAAGGGCTCGCTAGTGTTCTAGGTACACGGGAAGGGCTCGCTAGTGTTCTAGGTACACGGGAAGGGCTCGCTAGTGTTCTAGGTACACGGGAAGGGCTCGCTAGTGTTCTAGGTACACGGGAAGGGCTCGCTAGTGTTCTAGGTACACGGGAAGGGCTCGCTAGTGTTCTAGGTACACGGGAAGGGCTCGCTAGTGTTCTAGGTACACGGGAAGGGCTCGCTAGTGCTCTAGGTACACGGGAAGGGCTCGCTAGTGTTCTAGGTACACGGGAAGGGCTCGCTAGTGTTCTAGGTACACGGGAAGGGCTCGCTAGTGTTCTAGGTACACTGGAAGGGCTCGCTAGTGTTCTAGGTACACGGGAAGGGCTCGCTAGTGTTCTAGGTACACGGGAAGGGCTCGCTAGTGTTCTAGGTACACGGGAAGGGCTCGCTAGTGTTCTAGGTACACGGGAAGGGCTCGCTAGTGTTCTAGGTACATGGGAAGGGCTCGCTAGTGTTCTAGGTACACGGGAAGGGCTCGCTAGTGTTCTAGGTACACGGGAAGGGCTCGCTAGTATTCTAGGTACACGGGAAGGGCTCGCTAGTGCTCTAGGTACACGGGAAGGGCTCGCTAGTGTTCTAGGTACACTGGAAGGGCTCGCTAGTGTTCTAGGTACACGGGAAGGGCTCGCTTGTGCTCTAGGTACACGGGAAGGGCTCGCTAGTGTTCTAGGTACACGGGAAGGGCTCGCTAGTGTTCTAGGTACACGGGAAGGGCTCGCTAGTGTTCTAGGTACACGGGAAGGGCTCGCTAGTGTTCTAGGTACACGGGAAGGGCTCGCTAGTGTTCTAGGTACACGGGAAGGGCTCGCTAGTGCTCTAGGTACACGGGAAGGGCTCGCTAGTGTTCTAGGTACACGGGAAGGGCTCGCTAGTGTTCTAGGTACACGGGAAGGGCTCGCTAGTGCTCTAGGTACACGGGAAGGGCTCGCTAGTGTTCTAGGTACACGGGAAGGGCTCGCTAGTGTTCTAGGTACACGGGAAGGGCTCGCTAGTGTTCTAGGTACACGGGAAGGGCTCGCTAGTGTTCTAGGTACACGGGAAGGGCTCGCTAGTGTTCTAGGTACACGGGAAGGGCTCGCTAGTGTTCTAGGTACACGGGAAGGGCTCGCTAGTGTTCTAGGTACACGGGAAGGGCTCGCTAGTGTTCTAGGTACACGGGAAGGGCTTGCTAGTGCTCTAGGTACACGGGAAGGGCTCGCTAGTGTTCTAGGTACACGGG
>NC_091299.1:44529141-44546641 GCF_038502225.1 Cherax quadricarinatus | reverse complement strand
CCACAGTACATTACCAGGTCCCCCAACCTCACAGGTCCCCCAAATCACAGTGCTGGATAGGAAACTGAAGGTATGGTACACAAACGCTGATGCAATAACAAATAAGTGGGAGGAGTGGCACGAAAGAGTCAAAGAGGCATGACCAGACATCATAGCTCTCACAGAAACCAAGCTCACAGGTATTTTAACAGATGCCATCTTTCCAACTGGATATAAAACCCTGAAGAAAAACAGAGGGAACAGGGAGGGGGTGGAGGAATGACACTGCTGATCAAAAACCGATGGAATTTTGATGAGCTAGAGAGAGAAGACAGTAGAGAAGCAAGAGATTATATAGTAGGAACGCTTCAGTCTGGAGGTCCCAAGGTTGTAATTGCAGTGATGTATAACCCACCACAGAACAGCAGGAGGCCAAGGCAAGAGTATGATGAGAGCAACAGAGCGACGGTTGACACACTGGCTGCAGTGGCCAGAAGGGCTCATGCATGCATGGCAAAACTCCTGATCATGGGTGACTTTAACCACAAAGAAATCGATTGGGAGAACTTGGAGCCACATGGGGGCCAAGACACATGGAAGGCTAAGATGATGGAGGTGGTACTGGAAAACTTAATGTACCAACACGTAAGGGACACTACCAGAGAGAGAGGAGAGGATGAACCAGCGAGACTGGACCTAGTATTCACCTTGAGTAGTGCAGATATTGAGGACATCACAAATGAAAGACCCCTTGGGACCAGCGATCATGTGGTCTTAAGCATCGAATACACAGGAAGGGCCGGATGAATGAAGCCAAACTACAAGAAAGGGGACCATGCGGGAATGAGGAACTTCCTGAATGGGGTTCAGTGGGACAGAGAACTGGCAGGGAAGCCAGTAAACGAGATGATGGAATATGTAACAACAATATGCAAGGAAGTTGAGGAGAGGTTTGTACCCAAGGGTAACATGAATAATGAAAAAGTGTGCTAAGGAATGGAAGAAGTATAGAAGGCAAAGGACCCAGGAGAATAAGAAGAGCAGTTGTAGAGCCAGAAATGAATATGCACAGATAAGAAGGGAGGCCCAACGACAATATGAATACGACATAGCAGCAAAAGCCAAATCTGACCCGACGCTGTTATACAGTCACATCAGGAAGAAAACAACAGTCAAGGACCAGGTAATCAGGCTAAGGAAGGAAGGAGGAGAGACAACAAGAAACGACCGTGAAGTACGTGAGGAACTCAACATGAGATTCAAGGAAGTGTTCACAGAGGAGACAGAAGGGACTCTAGACAGACGGAGAGGTGGGGCACACCACCAAGTGTTGGACACAGTACACACAACTGAGGAAGAAGTGAAGAGGCTTCTGGGTGAGCTAGATACCTCAAAGGCGATGGGGCCGGATAATATCTCTCCATGGGTCCTGAGGGAGGGAGCAGAGACACTATATGTACCCCTTTACAAGAATATTCATCACATCTATCGAAACAGGGAGATTACCTGAGGTATGGAAGACAGCAAATGTAGTCCCAATTTTTAAAAAAGGAGACAGATATGAAGCACTAAACTACAGACTAGTGTCACTGACATGTATAGTATGCAAAGTCATGGAGAAGATTATCAGGAGAAGAGTGGTGGAACACCTAGAAAGGAATGATCTCAGCAACAGCAGCCAACATGGTTTCAAGGATGGGAGATCCTGTGTCACAAACCTACTGGAGTTCTATGACAGGGCGACAGCAGTAAGACAAGAGAGAGAGAGAGAGAGAGAGAGAGGTGGGTAGACTGCATTTTCTTGGACTGTAAGAAGGCGTTTGACACAGTTCCACACATGAGATTAGTGCAAAAACTGGAGGACCAGGCAGGGATAACAGGGAATGCACTACAATGGATCAGGGAATACTTGTCAGGAAGACAGCAGCGAGTCATGGTACGTGGCAAGGTGTCATAGTGGGCACCTGTGACTAGTGGGGTCCCACAGGGGTCATTCCTAGGACCTGTGCTGTTTCTGGTATTTGTGAATGGCATGACGGAATGAATAGACTCCGAAGCATCCCTGTTTGCAGATGATGCAAAGTTGATGAGAAGAATTCATTCGGACGAAGACCAGGCATAACTACAAAGGGATCTGGACAGGCTGCAGACCTGGTCCAACAATTAGCTCCTGGAGTTCAACCCCACCAAGTGCAAAGTCATGAAGATTGGGGAAGGGCAAAGAAGACCACAGATGGAGTACAGGCTAGGGGGCCAGAGACTACAAACCTCACTCAAGGAAAAAAATCTTGGGGTGAGTATAACACCAGACACATCTCCTGAGGCGCACATCAACCAAATAACTGCTGCAGCATGAGCGCCTAGTAAACCTCAGAACAGCATTCCGACATCTTAATAAGGAATCGTTCAGGACCCTGTACACTGTGTACGTTAGGCCCATATTGGAGTATGCGGCGCCAGTTTGGAACCCACACCTAGCCAAGCACGTAAAGAAACTAGAGAAAGTGCAAAGGTTTGCAACATGATTAGTCCCAGAGCTAAGGGGTATGTCCTACGAAGAGAGGTTAAGGGAAATCGACCTGACTACACTGGAGGACAGGAGAGATAAGGGAGACATGATAACGACATATAAAATACTGAGAGGAATTGACAAGATGGACAAAGACAGGATGTGCCAGAGATGGGACACAGTAACAAGGGGACACAGTTGGAAGTTGAAGACACAGATGAATCACAGGGATGTTAGGAAGTATTTCTTCAGTCACAGAATAGTCAGGAAGTGGAATAGTTTGGGAAGCAATGTAGTGGAGGCAGGATCCATACACAGCTTTAAGCAAAGGTATGATAAAGCTCATGGTTCAGAGAGATAGTGACCCAGTAGCGACCAGTGAAGAGGCGGGGCCTGGTGAGTACAACTAGGTGAGTACACACACACACACACACACACACACATGAAGTGAGAGCAACAAGCCATAGTAGCAGAAGCTAAGATACAGTGCTTAGAAGAGGAACTGAGAAACCTGAAACAGCTTATAGAGAAAAATGACAATACAGACATGACATCAGGAACTTCTGCATCAGGCACAGACAAGGGGCCTGGAGGGGATAAGAAAAGCTAAACGGGACTATGAAATTAAAGTTGCTAGGGATTCGAAAACTAACCCAAAAAGTTTTTTCCAGGTTTATAGAACAAAAGTTAGAGATAAGATAGGTCCCCTTAAAAATAACTCTGGGCATCTCACTGACAAGGAGAATGAAATGTGCTCTATTCTTAATAATTATTTTCTCTCGGTTTTCACTCAGGAAGACACTAACAATATTCCAGTAATTAATTTTTATAGTGGGCTTGAAGACGATAAATTATGCAATATCACAGTCACCAGTGAAATGGTTATCAAACACATAGACCGAATGAAGCAAAATAAATCCCCGGGCCCTGATGAACTTTTTTCAAGGGTTCTTAAAGAGTACAAAATAGAACTTTGTGAACCATTGACTAATATTTTTAATATTTCTCTTCAAACAGGTGTAGTGTCTGATATGTGGAAGATGGCTAATGTAATTCCTATTTTTAAAACAGGGAACAAGTCGTTACCGTCAAATTACTGCCAAGTAAGCCTGACCTCAATTGTAGGCAAATTACTAGAGTCAATTATAGCCGATATTATAAGAAGCCATCTGGATAAGCATAATTTGATTAATCATATTCAACATGTATTTACGAGGGGCCGTTCCTGCCTAACTAATGTATTAACCTTCTTCAGTAAAGCTTTTGAGGCCGTTGATCATGATAAAGAATTCGATATTGTTTATTTAGACTTTAGTAAGGCTTTTGATAGAGTACCACATCAGAGACTGTTGAAGAAAGTGGCAGCTCATGGCATTGGGGGAAAAGATCTGTCATGGATCGAGTCATGGCTCACCAATAAGAAGCGGAGAGTATACTTAAATGGGATAATATCCGAGTGGGGATCTGTAACAAATGGCGTTCCACAGGGATCAGTCTTGGTCCCGTTGTTGTTTATAATATATATCAATGACCTTGATGAGGGAATTACTAGTGATATGAGCAAATTCGCCGATGACACAAAGATAGGTAGGATAATTGATTCAAACGTAGATGTCACGGAACTTCAGGAGGATTTAGACAAACTCAGTTCATGGTCAGAAAAGTGGTAGATGCAGTTCATTGTAGATAAATGCAAGGTTCTGAAGCTTGGAAGTGTCCATAACCCTAGCACATATAAGTTAAATAACGTAGAACTTAGCCATACAGATTGCGAAAAGGACTTGGGGGTTATGGTAAGCAGCAACCTTAAAGGTAGAACATTAAAATGGTATAAAATACCGACAAGTTGTTAGGTAAGACACATGTGTCTTACCTAACAACCTGTCGGTATTTTATACCATTTTAATGTTCAATCTGTCCGACACTGCAACACAAGGGTATCTTGGTACAGACCTGCAATCAACTTCGACAACCTCCACTAGTGAGAACGGCTGGATTTGAGAGGGACCTGACCTCTCAACATCTGAGATCTTACCTCTTATAGTGACCTACGTCTCACCTGTTGGCGCTATATAAGGCTCCATCCTGTCACTTCATCTCCATATTGTTTCATACTATGGAACAATGCTCTTCTCCAGACTGAGGGACTGACCACCTCAAAACTTTAAGGGTGATGGACTGATTACATCGTCTTCAAGTATCTTCTGCTTCTATCAACTTTTCTGTACTCGACTGAAGAAGCCTACTGTGTAGGCGAAACGTTTCGAAATAAAGATTCCTAACTGTTGCATATGTGTCTTACCTAACAACCTTAAAGGTATTTGATGCAGCTGGTAGTTTACTTACTAGTGTTGATGCAACAGATGTGTAGTAGGAATTAAAACAATTTACCACTTTAGATGTTTCGTGGCATACCTCATTATCGATAGTGAGTACTATGTTAGACCTATCTACTGGCTTATGGCTATACCCCAACTGTTTTAGTTGTTGCCAGAGCTTTCTGGGGTTATGTATATACTCTTTAATTTTTGAGCTTTGCCTTTGCTACTTTTATAAGTCTCTGTACTCTGTTCCTCACCCTTCGGAATTCATTTAGTGCTGCAATATCCTGTCTGTTTGCTTTAAATCTTTTTAGCAGCTGGTCTCTGAATTTCATATTATCTAATATCTCAGTATTCATCCAGGGTTCAGTTCTTCGTTTAATCCTAACCTCTTTAACTGGTGCAATATTATCAAGGATGGTAGTGAACATTGTTTTGAATTTTTCCCAGGCATCGTTTACGTCCGTGCAACTTGTTATCTCTGTCCAGTCACAATTGTGTAGCCTATTTACCAGTGTTTCTTTACTGTAGTTTCTAGTTGACCTCATTTTTATTGTCCTGTGTAGGCCTATCCTATCCCTAGTGATTTTCCTGGTGCAGTAAATGATGAACTGAGCACTAAGGCCTGTGGTAATGACGCCTGACTGACTAATGTTCTCAGAGTAGTTACAAAGTATGTGGTCAATTAGGGTGGCTGAGAACTGTGTGATCCGGGTTGGTGTATTAATTAGTTGAGTGTAACTATTTAAACCTAGAATTTGCTTATACCTTTTACATAGCCCGTCATTTTGCTGCTGAAAACAGATATTGAAGTCGCCCAGTATTACTGTCTCGCAATTGTTTTCAAGTCCGGACAATACTCTGGAAGTCTTCTAAGAACTGGTCCTGGGTAGGAGGGCGGTAACTAGTTCCTACTAAGATGGGTTTGGTCTTGGGAAGCAGCACTTCAAACCATAGAATCTCCAGTTTATTGTTATTTAAATCAGGTCTTGGGTTGTAAGCTAAGTCATTTCTTATGTAGATACATACCCCACCACCTTTTCTGTTCCTATCTAAGCGTTTTATATTGTAACCTATTTTGACCTCGTCGTCAGTCACCGTATCATCCAACCAGGAATCAGAGATGGATATAACTGCCGCCCTAGTTCTGTTAGCTAAAATCCTAATCTCTGCCAAATTTGGAAAAAGCGATCTTGCGTTGACATGAATAGTGTGAAGGCCTGTTTTCATACAACAATCATAATCATCAATATATGGCAATGGGTCATTTGTATCAAAATTAGGTAAATCAATGTCATCATTGCTAAAGGGTAACTGTGCCGAAGTGCATTTGTTACGCACAAAATGAATTCTGGTACCATTCTATAATTGTACATACATCCATTATGCATCCACCCCTTACACATTTTACATAAGGTGTCTTTTCTGTTCCTCTTTCGTACTTTAGTGCAGTGTATGCACCTGTTTGGTGGTGTTTGAGATAATAAGAATGGCTGTACTGTCTCACATTAACCTATGTATGCATTATATGTGGAGTTAAGGTTATCATTCCTAGCTATTAGACCGTCATTATCACCGTCACTTATCTGCCTGATTTGCCTCTACACAATAGTTTGAGGTCCTGGATTAATCTGGATATCACCACTTAAGAGCGCTACAATAAGAGCTGTGTGCCACTGTTTTTGTTTGGGTATGCGGTGTTGCCATACCTTGCAGCAATAGTGACATTTACGATAGTGACAATGGGGTGGCATTGTATGTCCGAGATCGCTTGAACTGTTGCATAAAAACGGGTATTAAGTCTGAAGTAACACATACAGAGTCTGTTTGGATAGAATTTTCAGAGGGACATGAAAAACTGATTTTAGGTGTGATATACCGTCCCCCAAACTTAGACGGGGACCAAGGGAGACTACTATGGGAGGAAATTGTTAAGGCCACAAGGCACGATAATGTAGTAATTCTAGGAGACTTTAACTTTAGTCATATTGATTGGAATTTCTTGACTGGGAATTTAGAATCATACGACTTCTTAGAAGTAGTTCAGGATTGTTTTTTGAAGCAGTTTGTGACAGAACCTACAAGGGGAAATAACCTGCTTGACTTAGTTATGGCAAACAATGAATCCCTTGTTAATAATTTAGAAATTTCAGAGAAACTGGGTGCTAGCGACCACAAATCAATTACATTTAGCATTGAATGGAAGTACGATAGTAGCGATAACTCAGTAACAGTCCCAGATTTTCGCTTAGCAGATTACGATGGGCTTAGAGAACACTTATCATCTGTTGACTGGGGTAACGAAGTGAGATATCAATATGACAGTTTTCTGAACACTATACATGCTGCTCAAAGAACGTTTATCTCATATAAAGAAATTAGATCAAATAGAAATGACCCAAAATGGATGAATAATAGGCTCAAATATCTACTAGGGCATAAGAAAGGAATTTATAGGCGTATCAAAAGAGGTGAGGGTCATCTTATGAATCAGTATATTGACATTAAGAGGGACATTAAAAAGGGGATAAAAAAAGCTAAAAGGGACTATGAAATTAAAGTTGCTAGGGATTCTAAAACTAACCCAAAAAGTTTTTTTCCAGGTCTATAGAACAAAAGTTAGAGATAAGATAGGTCCCCTTAAAAATAACTATGGGCACTTTACTGACAAAGAGAATGAAATGTGCTCGATTTTTAATAATTATTTTCTCTCAGTTTTTACACAGGAAGACACTAACAATATTCCAGTAATTAATTTTTATAGTGGGCTAGAAGATAAATTATGTAACATCACAGTCACTAGTGAAATGGTTGTGAAGCAGATAGACAGACTGAAGCAAAATAAGTCACCGGGTCCTGATGAGGTTTTTTCAAGGGTTCTTAAGGAATGTAAAATGGAAGTCTGTGAACCATTAACTAATATTTTTAATTTATCTCTTCAAACAGGTGTAGTGTCTGATATGTGGAAGATGGCTAATGTAATTCCTATTTTTAAAACAGGGGACAAGTCGTTACCGTCAAATTACCGCCCAATAAGCCTGACCTCAATTGTAGGCAAATTACTAGAGTCAATTATAGCTGAGATTATAAGAATCCATCTCGATAAGCATAGCTTGTTTAATGATACTCAGCATGGATTCACAAGAGGCCGGTCTTGTCTAACTAATTTATTAACTGTCTTCAGTAAAGCTTTTGAGGCTGTTGACCACGATAAAGAATTTGATATTATTTACTTAGATTTTAGTAAGGCTTTTGATAGAGTTCCGCACCATAGACTGTTAAAGAAAGTGGCAGCTCATGGCATTGGGGGAAAAGTGCTCTCGTGGATCGAGTCATGGCTCACTGACAGGAAGCAGAGAGTGTCCATAAATGGGGTTAAATCCGAGTGGGGATCTGTAACAAGTGGCGTTCCACAGGGATCAGTCTTGGTCCCGTTGTTGTTTATAATATATATCAATGATCTTGATGAAGGAATTACTAGTGATATGAGCAAATTCGCCGATGACACAAAGATAGGTAGGATAATTGATTCAAACGTAGATGTTATGGAACTTCAGGAGGATTTAAACAAACTCTATTCTTGGTCAGAAAAGTGGCAGATGCAGTTCAATGTAGATAAATGCAAGGTTCTGAAGCTTGGGAGTGTCCATAACCCTAGTACTTATAAGTTAAATGATGTAGAACTTAGCCATACAGATTGCGAAAAGGACTTGGGGTTATGGTGAGCAGCAACCTTAAACCAAGACAGCAATGCCTAAGCGTACGTAATAAGGCAAATAGATTACTGGGACTTATATCAAGAAGTGTAAGCAACAGAAGTCCAGAGGTCATACTGCAGCTTTATACATCATTAGTAAGGCCTCACCTAGATTATGCAGCTCAGTTCTGGTCTCCGTATAACAAAATGGACATAAATTCGTTAGAAAACATTCAGCGTAGGATGACTAAATTAATACATAGCATTAGAAATCTTCCTTATGAAGAAAGATTGAAGACTCTTAAGTTACATTCACTTGTTAGACGAAGAATGAGGGGAGACCTGATCGAAGTGTATAAGTGGAAAATAGGTATTAATAAAGGGGATATTAATAAGGTCTTGAGGATGTCTCTCCAAGAGAGAACCCGCAGTAATGGATTTAAATTTAGATAAGTTTAGATTTAGAAAGGACATAGGAAAGTATTGGTTTGGAAATAGGGTAGTTGATGAGTGGAACAGTCTACCTAGTTGGGTTATTGAGGCTGGGACTTTGGGTAGTTTCAAATTTAGGTTGGATAAGTACATGAGTGGGAGGGGTTGGATTTGAGTGGGACTTTCACATCAGAGCTTATTTCTTGGGTGGCATTGAAATTGGGTTGGGCAAATGTTTTGTTAGTGGGATGAATTGTAAAGGACCTGCCTAGTATGGGCCAACAGGCCTCCTGCAGTGTTCCTCCTTTCTTATGTTCTTATGTTCTTATGTTTCTGGTAGGATGGCAACTGTTGGGCTTTTACTGTGGCCCGGTGGCCTGGTGGCTAAAGCTCCCGCTTCACACACGGAGGGCCCGGGTTCGATTCCCGGCGGGTGGAAACATTTCGACACGTTTCCTTACACCTGTTGTCCTGTTCACCTAGCAGCAAATAGGTACCTGGGTGTTAGTCGACTGGTGTGGGTCGCATCCTGGGGGACAAGATTAAGGACCCCAATGGAAATAAGTTAGACAGTCCTCGATGACGCACTGACTTTCTTGGGTTATCCTGGGTGGCTAACCCTCCGGGGTTAAAAATCCGAACGAAATCTCTCTCTTACTGTCCAGGGCTCTATTACCCAATTCACCTTTTCCAGATACCACACTACCTACGAGGATAACGCATCTTCCCACTAGTCGATTAATGCATACGAAGCGTGGTCCAGGAGCCGGAGCTCGTATCCAGCAAGCACTAAAGATGACTATACACTCCAGTACGCTCACCAGTGGGGGGCACATGCGGCGGGTGAGAGTGCATGCGTGAGAGTTCCAGTGAGTGGACGAGTGAATGAGTTGAGGCGGAGGTGTGAACACTCGTCATTGTGAGGGTGACTGTTGCTCCTTGATCCTTGACCTCGTCCACAGGACCAAGTAGTTGTTGCTACCATGATCCACCATAGAGACAGCAGTCGTTGCTACCATGATCCACCATGATCCACCATAAAGCCAAGTAATCGTTGCTACCATGATCCTCCATAGAGACAGTATTCGTTCCTCCCATGATCCACCATAGAGCCAAGCAGTCGTTACTACCATGATCCCCCATAGAAACAGTATTCGTTGCTACCACGATCCACTATAGAGACAGCAGTCGTTGCTACGATGATACACCATACAGATAGTAGTCGTTGCTGCCATGATCTACAACAGAGCCAAGCAATCGTTGCTATCATGATCCACCATAGAGCCAAGTAATCGCTGCTATCATGATCCACCATAGAGCCAAGCAGTCGTTGCTACCACGATCCACCATAGAGCCAAGTAGCCGTTGCTACCATGATCCACCATGTAGACAGTAGTCGTTTCTACCATGATCCACCATAGAGACAGTAGTCGTTGCTACCATGATCCACCATAAAACTAAATAATCCTTGCTACCATGACTCATCATAGAGACAGTAGTCGTTCCTACCATGATCTACCATAGAGACAATAGTCGTTGCTACTATGATCTACCATATAGACAGTAGTTGTTGCTACCATGATTCGCCATAGAGACAGTAGTCGTTGCTACCATGATCTCCCATAAAACAGTAGTCACTGCTATAATTAATCCACCATAGAGACAGTAGTCGTTGCTACCATGATCCACCATAGAGAGTGTATTCGTTGCTACCATGATCCTCCATAAAAGCAGAAATCTTTGCTACCATGATCCACCATAGAGACAGTAGTCGTTGCTATCATGATACACCATAGAAACAGTAGTCGTTGTTACCATGATCCCCCATATAAACAGTAGTCATTGCTACCATGATCCACAACAGAGACAGTAGCCGTTGCAGCCATGATCCACCATAGACAGTAGTCGTTCCTACCGTAATCCACCATACAGACAATAGTCGTTGCTACCATGAACCCCCACAAAAACAGTAGTTGTCGTTACCATGACTCATCATAGAGACAGTATTCGTTGCTACAATGATCCACAATAAAGCCAAGTAGTCGTTGCTACCATGATCCACCATAGAGCCAAGTGGTCGTTGCTACCATGATCCACCATTGATACAGTATTCGTTGCTACAATGATCCACAATAAAGCCAAGTAGTCGTTGCTACCATTACCCACCACAGAGCCAAGTAGCCGTTGCTACCATGATCCCTCATAGAGACAGCAGTCGTTGCTACCATTACCCACCATAGAGGTAGTAGTCATTGCTACCATGACCCACCATAGACACAGTAGTCGTTGCTACCATGATCCCCAATAAAAACAGTAGTTGTTGCTACCGTGATCCACCATAGAGACAGTAGTCGTTGCTTGCATGATTCACCACAGAGACAGTAGTCGTTGCTACTATGATCCACCATAGAGACAGTAGTCGCTGTTGCCATGATCCATCCTAGAGACACTAATCGTTGCTACCATGATCCACCATAGAGACAGCGTTCATTGCTACCATGATCCACCATAAAGCCAAGTAGTCGTTGCTACCATGATCCACCATAGAGACAGCAGTCGTTGCTACCATGATGCACCATAGAGACAGTAGTCGCTGCTACCATGATCTACCATAGAGCCAAGTAATTGCTTCTATCATGATCCACCAAAGAGCCAAGTAGTCGTTGCTACCATGATCCACCATAGAGCCAAGTAGCTGTTGCTACCATGATCCACCATAGAGACAGTAACCGTTGCTACCATGATCCACCATAGAGACAATAGTTGTTGCTACCATGATACACCATAAAGCTAAATAGTTAGTGCTACCATGACTCATTATAGAGACAGTAGTCGTTGCTACCATGATCCACCATAGAGACAGTAATCGTTGCTACCATGATCCCCAAAAACAGTAGTTGCTGATACCATGATCGACCACAGAGACAGCAGTCGTTGCTACCAAGAACCACCATAGAGACAGTAGTTTTTGCAACCATGATCTCCCATAAAAAAGTAGTCATTGCTATCATAATCTACCATAGAGACAGTAGTCGTTGCTACAATGATCCACCATAGAGAGTGTAGCCGTTGCTACCATGATCCCCCATAAAAGCAGAAATCGTTGCCACCATGATCCACCATAGAGAGAGTAGTCGTTGCTACCATGATACACCATAGAGACAGTAGTCGTTGCTACCATGATCCCCATAAAAGAAGTAGTCGTTGTTACCATGATCCACCATAGAGACAGTAGTCGCTGCATCCATGATCCACCAAAGACAGTAGTCGTTGCTACCGTAATCCACTATAGAGACAATAGTCGTTGCTACTACGATCCCCCACAAAAACAGTAGTTGTTGCTACCATGATCCAGCATAGAGACAGCAGTCGTTGCTACCATGACTCATTATAGAGACAGTAGTCGTTGCTACCATGATCCACCATAGAGCCAAGTAGCCGTTGATTCCATGATCCACCATTGAGACAGTATTCGTTGCTACCATGATCCCCCATAAAAAACGGAAGTTGTTGCTACCATGATCCACCATAGAGACAGCAGCCGTTGCTTCCATGACTCACCATAAAGACAGCAGTCGTTGCTACCATGATCACCACAGAGACAGTAGTCGTTGTTACCATGGCCACAAAAGAGACAGTATTTGTTGCTACCATGATCCACCATAAAGCCAAGTAGTCTTTGCTACCATAATTCATCATAGAGACAGCAGTCGTTGCTTCCATGATCCACAATAGAGACAGTAGTCGTTGCTACAATGATCCACCATAAAATCATGTAGTCGTTCTTACCATGATCCACCATAGAGACAGCAGTTGTTGCTACGATGATCCACGAATAGAGACAGTAGTCGTTGCTACCATGATCCAACAAAGTCAAGTAGTCGTTGCTACCATGACCCACCATAGAGCCAAGTAGTCGTTGCTACCATGGTCAACTATACAGACAGCAGTCTTTACTAACCATGATCCACTAGAGAGACAGCAGTCGTGGCTACCATGATCCACTATAGATACAGCAGTCGTTGCTACAATGATCCCCACAGAGACAGCAGTCGTTGCTATTATGATCCACCATAGATCCAAGTAGCCGTTACTACCATGATCCACCATTGACATAGTATTCGTTGCTATCATGATCCGCTATAGAACCAAGTAGTCGTTGCTACCATGATCCACCATAGAGCCAAGTAGCCGTTACTACCATGATCCACCCTAGAGACACTAATCGTTGCTACCATGATCCACCATAGAGACAACGTTCATTGCTACCATGATCCACCATAAAGCCAAGTAGTCGTTGCTACCATGATTCATCATAAAACTAAGTATTCGTTACTACCATGATCCACCATAGAGACAGAAGTCGTTGCTACCATGATCCCCCATAAAACAGTAGTTGTTGATACCATGATCCACCACAGAGACAGCAGTCTTTGCTACCATGAATCACCATAGAGACAATAGTCGTTGCTACCATGATCCCCCATAAAAACAGTAGTCATTGCTATCATGATCCACCATAGAGATAGTAGTCGTTGCTCTCATGATCCCCCATAAAAACAGTAGCCGTTGCTACCATGATCCACCATAGAGACAGTAGTTGTTGCTATCATGATCCACCATAGAGATAGTAGTCGTTGCTCCCATGATCCCCCATAAAAACAGTAGCCGTTGCTACCATGATCTACCATAGAGACAGTAGTCATTGCTACCATGATCCAGCATAAAGACAGTAGTCGTTGCTGCCATGACACACTATAGAAATAGTAGTCATTGCTACCATGATCCACCATGGAGACAATAGTCGTTGCTACCATGATACCTCACAAAAAGAGTAGTTGTTGGTACCATGATCGTGTGTGTGTGTGTGTGTGTGTGTATACTCAACTAATTGTGGTTGCAGGGGTTGAGACAGCTCCTGGCCCCGCTTCTTCACTGAGAGCTACTAGGTGCTCTCTCTCCCTGCTCCATGAGCTTTATCATACCTCATGTTAAAGCTATGTATGGTTCCTGCCTCCGCTACATCACTTGCTAGGCTATTGCACTTCCTGACAACTCTAAGACTGAAGAAATACTACCTAACATCCCTTTGACTCATCTGGGTCTTCAACTTCCAACTGTGACCCCTTGTTTCTGTGTCTCCTCTCTGGAACATCCTGCCTCTCCACCTTGTCCATTCCACGCAGTATTTTGTATCTCGTTATCATGTTTACCCTAACCCTCTTGTACTCCAGTGTCGTCAGGCCGATTTCCCTTAACCTTTCTTCATAGGACATTCCCCTTAGCTTTGGACCTAACCTTGTTGCAAACCTTTGCACTTTCTCTAATTTCTTGACTTGCTTAATCAAGTGTGGGTTCCAAACAGGAGCTGCGTACTCCAGTATGGGCCTGACGTATACAATGTACATTGTCTTGAACGATTCCTTACTAAGGTATCGGAACGCTATTGTCAGGTTTGCCAGGCGTCCACATGCTCCAGCAGTTATCTGGTTGATCTGTACCTCCGGAGACGTGTTCGGTGTTATGGTCACCCCTAGATCTTTCTCCTTGAGTGAGGTTTGCAGTCTTTGTCCACCTAGCCTATACTCTGTCTGCGGACTTCTTTGCCCTTTCCCAATCTTCATGACTTTGCATCTGGCGGGGTTGAATTAGAGAAGACAGTTGCTGGACCAGGTGTCCAGCCTGTCCAGGTCTCTTTGTAGTCTTGCCTGATCCTCATCTGATTTAATTCTGCTTATTAACTTTACATCATCTGCGAACAGTAGAGGTCAATACAAAACGTCTTATGTTCCGACTCGTCCTTCATACATGGCTGATGTCACCTAAGGTTGTCATGATCGTTCTCCACCTGCAGTTACACTCTGGTTGTAGCTTTCTGAGGACCTCGCTCTATCAGTGGTCATTCTTCGCTTGACTGGCATGTGTGAAATGTTCTCTCCGTGAGAGGTTACAGGCTGCAGACCACCCGTAGAAGCCACCAGCACGCCTCATTCTCCACTGCTTTACCGTTATGCCAAAAGTACACCAAGTTGCGTTGTATTTGTCAGGGATAATGTCGGTGACACGGACGTTAGTGAAATGATGAACAACACAGTGATGAGGGAGCAGCTGGTCTGCCCGAGCTACGTTCTCCTCTTTATTATAAATACGACAAATCACACTGTTTTCTAGTAATTTTATAATACTATCAATGATTTAACGTGGATATATATATATATATATATATATATATATATATATATATATATATATATATATATATATATATATGTCTATATATATATATATATTGTAATAATACAATCACAAACAAGCCACATGGGAATGGAAATCTTTAGCCCTGGATGTTTGGGACCTCAGTTTGCGTCATGGGTTGCCACTTATACCTTCTGCGTTGCCTCAGAATTTTCTCTCGTATCTGGTTGTCGGTAGTAATTAAGTTGACAGACAAGTATTGGTTTCCACAATGAACCAGGAAGGTGGTGTTGTGGATGAGGTTTTCAGCGATCGATCGTGACATTGAAAATGGGTTGGGCAAATATTTTTATTAGTGGGTTAGGGTTTGAGATAGACCTGCCAAGTATGGGCCAATAGGCCTGCTGCAGTGTTCCCCCTCTCTTATGTTCTTGTGTAACATACGGATGTTGAAGATTAAGACACATGTGCAACACTTGGGTATGTCTATTGATGAACTGTTTCGCCTACACGAGAGTCTTCAGTCAGATACAGAGGCAGCAGGTGTAGTAGTGAAGTACGGTTGATGTAATCAGTCCATTAACCATGGAGAAAATGTATTTGAGGTGGTCAGTCCCACAGCCTGGAGAAGACTTCAGCCCCATGGTCTGGAACACCTGTTTCCTCTGTATTTGACTGAAGAAGACTACTGTGTAGGCGAAACGTTTCATCAATAAAGATACCCAACTGTTGCACATGTGTCTAATATTCAACTTATCGGTATTTTATACCATTTTCCACCTAACATACAGCTGTGTCTGGTGAGAGTCAGAGAGGGGGGGGGGAGGGGCACCTGTCCTCCGCGGGTTACACAGTATTCAGATATAATACTTGCAGGAAAATTATATGCAATGTGCGGTGAATCGCGTGCCAGTTTTTAAACGGTGGACGAGACTCACGTGAAAGTTACGGTTGTTTTGTGAACTCTTACGAGCGGTAAGACTCCTTTACGAGCCTTGAGACGAAGTTCTGAGAGAGTGAGTGAGGTAGCCGGCTGGACGGCTGGAGTTCCGCTCATTAAACTCGGACCTGCACATACATACATACATACAAACACGTACAGACATACATATGTACATGCATACATAATACACACACCAGGACCTATGAATCGACCCTTGCACAACCACAGTTAGGAGAGTAAACACACAGGCTTCAGAGACTTCTCTGTTTCCTTGATAAAAGTCCTAACAACACTGGCTCTGACGTAACAACAGTCGCTCATAAGAAACACGAACTGCTTAAATGTTGTCGTCACAGAGTCTCTCTCTCTCTCTCTCTCTCTCTCTCTCTCTCTCTCTCTCTCTCTCCCGACAATTACAATGTGCCTATTGTACCTTCTTGACGTATTATGCTCGACGATAACGAAGAATAATTAGTACTCTGGGTATTTGAGTATTCATCCATCTACAATATTCTGTCAGAATCTAAGTTACTGTTGTGATATTATCATGTGTTAAAAATCAATGAGTTAAGGAATAATTCTACACACACATATATATATATATATATATCTATATATATATATATATATATATATATATATATATATATATATATATATATATATATACATATATATATATATATAAATATATATATATATAAACACTGATCTCTGGCTGAAGGAGACTCGAACCTACGAACCTTAGAACAAGGTACGCAGTGCAATACCAATCTACCCACACTGGACAATACCTTGGCGTGTATCTAGCACTACACGTTGATCCAAGGCAGCCAGCTTTCAGGGAGAAGGCTTACAGGAGATGAGATGAAAAGCTGTAAGCTGGCTGCCTTGGATCAACGAGTAGTGCAAGCTACACGCCAAGGTATTGTCCAGTGTGGGTAGATTGGTATTGCACTGCGTACCTTGTTCTAAGGCTCGTAGGTTCGAGTCTCCTTCAGCCAGAGATCAGTGTTTATATATATATATATATATATATATATATATATATATATATATATATATATATATATATATATATGTGTGTGTGTGTGTGTGTGTGTGTGTGTGTGTGTGTGTGTGTGTGTGTGTGTGTGTGTGTCTGTCTGTCTGTGTGTACTCAACTAATTGTACTCACCTAATTGTGGCTGCAGGGGTCGAGACTCAGCTCCTAGCCCTAACTCTTTACGGAGTGCTACTAGGTCCTCTTTCTCCCTGCTCCATAAGCTTTATCATACCTCATTTTAAAGCTATGTATGGTTCCTGCCTCCACTACATCACTTGCTAGGCTATTCCACTTCTTGGCTACTCTATGACTGAAGAAATACTTCCTAACATTCCTTTGACTCATCTGGGTCTACAACTCCCAACTGTGACCCCTTGTT
>NC_091299.1:44521641-44524141 GCF_038502225.1 Cherax quadricarinatus | reverse complement strand
TTACCACCCAAGCTTCACATCCATATAAGAGTGTTGGTACTACTATACTTTCATACATTCCCTTCTTTGCCTCCATAGATAACGTTTTTTGACTCCACATATACCTCAACGCACCACTCACCTTTTTTCCCTCATCAATTCTATGGTTAACCTCATCCTTCATAAATCCATCCGCCGACACGTCAACTCCCAAGTATCTGAAAACATTCACTTCTTCCATACTCCTCCTCCCCAATTTGATATCCAATTTTTCTTTATCTAAATCATTTGATACCCTCTTCACCTTACTCTTTTCTATGTTCGCTTTCAACTTTCTACCTTTACACACACTCCGAAACTCATCCACTAACCTTGGCAATTTTTCTTTAGAATCTCCCATAAGCACAGTATCATCAGCAAGAAGTAACTGTCTCAATTCCCATTTTGTATTTGATTCCCCATAATTTAATCCCACCCCTCTCCCGAACACCCTAGCATTTACTTCTTTTACAACCCCATCTATAAATATATTAAACAATCATGGTGACATTACACATCCCTGTCTAAGACCTACTTTTATATATATATTTATATATATATATATATATATATATATATATATATATATATATATATATATATATATATATATATATTTATATATATATATATATATATATTATTGCAACCACGAACGAGTGGTATTGATCAATAACAACACTGCAGTTAGCCAAGGACTCGAAACCATTGATGTTTTGGCCCGCCTCATGGCGAGCGAAAATCAGATGACGTTTCCTCACTACCCAAGATACCCAAGTGTTGCACATGTGTCTAATTTATCAGACATTGTTTCACTGATCATTGACCACTATAGTCTGAGACCTCCCGTCACCAACTCAGCCAAAGAGTAACCCTTCTCCCCTAACTGATAACTATGTAATCGACGAAATCTGGCAAACAGTTTGCATAGACAGTTGACATAGAAATAGTAGTAGTAGTAGTAGTAACAGTAATAATAATAATAATAATAATAATAATAATAATAATAATAATAGTAATAATAATAATAATAATAATAATAATAATAATAATAATAATAATAATAATGACAATAGGCAGGACATGGTACGTACGGGAGAAACTTGCACCTGGATGGCGACATGGTTGATTGACTACCCGGGATGCTCTGGTTGCCTGTTAGGTCATCAGCTGCACCTGGGTCGTCAAGGCTGCATTTCACCCACACATGCACACATGTGCGCCATCAATCAAGAATTCTCTGATTCCTAAGCCAGGAATTACGTTAAATACTGACTTTTGTTTGGGAGGGGTTATCTTAGGTAATTTATACTATGTATAATTGTACTGATGTGTACATGTGCCTAAATAAACTTATTTACTTAATTACATACTTAATTACCGACATATATACAAGAGATATACACCAGTAATATTTATGTACTTAGTACACTGCTGCTCTCATTGTGTGTGTGTGTGTGTGTGTGTGTGTGTGTGTGTGTGTGTGTGTGTGTGTGTGTGTGTGTGTGTGTGTGTGTGTGTGTGTGTGTGTAGTCACCTAGTTGAGGTTGCAGGGGTCGAGTCCAAGCTCCTGGCTCCGTCTCTTCACTGGTCGCTACTTGGTCACTCTCCCTGAGCCGTGAGCTTTATCGTACCTCTGCTTAAAGCTATGTATGGATCCTGCCTCCACTACATCGCTTCCCAAACTATTCCACTTCCTGACTACTCTGTGGCTGAAGAAATACTTCCTAACATCCATGTGATTCATCTGTGTCTTCAACTTCCAACTGTGTCCCCTTGTTGCTGTGTCCAATCTCTGGAACATCTTGTCTTTGTCCACCTTGTCAATTCCTCTCAGTATTTTGTATGTCGTTATCATGGCCCCCCTATCTCTCCTGTCCTCCAGTGTCGTCAGGTTGATTTCCCTTAACCTCGCCTGGTAGGACATACCTCTTAGCTCTGGGACTAGTCTTGTTGCAAACCTATGCACTTTCTCTAGTTTCTTTACGTGCTTGGCTAGGTGTAGGTTCCAAACTGGTGCCGCATACTCCAATATGGGCCTAACGTACACGGTGTACAGGGTCCTGAACGATTCCTTATTAAGATATCGGAATGCTGTTCTGAGGTTTGCTAGGCGCCCATATGCTGCAGCAGTTATTTGGTTGATGTGCGCCTCAGATGTGCCTGGCGTTATACTCACCCCAAGATCTTTTTCCTTGAGTGAGGTTTGTAGTCTCTGGCCCCCTAGACTGTACTCCGTCTGTGGTCTTCTTTGCCCTTCCCCAATCTTCATGACTTTGCACTTGGTGGGGTTGAACTCGAGGAGCCAATTGCTGGACCAGGTCTGCAGCCTGTCCAGATCCCTTTATAGTTCTGCCTGGTCTTCGATCGAATGAATTCTTCTCATCAACTTCACGTCATCTGCAAACAGGGACACTTCGGAGTCTATTCCTTCCGTCATGTCGTTCACAAATACCAGAAACAGCACTGGTCCTAGGACTGA